>NC_137877.1:5736200-5983700 GCF_963924005.1 Protomyctophum bolini | reverse complement strand
AGGGCACCTACAGACGGCTGCAATTCGAAACTGGCCTCCGTAAAAAAATAAAGTCTGAGTCCCCCACCCCCCCACCCCACCCCTTTTTCCCCCATAGGCTACTGCCTACTGGCCTGTTTCTATAGTAAGTATAACAAATAACTACATGCATATTTCTCTCTAAATGTTCTGATGAATTGAAAATGCTGGACCCGGTTGTAAGCAAGCGTGAGTGCTTAATCATAGCGTGTCCAGAGTTAACATATTGACCTGTGCTTTCGTTCGAGAGATGTACCCATTCTACATACTGTGAAATTAAAAAAAATGCAATCAATCTCAATCAACACATGTCTCTTTCATCCTATAACTGTCCTCGCTGGTTCCCCCTTTGCAGGACCTGTCCTATAAGGATAGACACTGGCATGAGGACTGTTTCCAGTGCCACCAGTGCAAGCGTTCACTGGTGGACAAGCCCTTCTCCACCAAGGATGAGCAACTGCTCTGCACCGAGTGTTACTCCAATGAGTACTCCTCCAAGTGCCATGATTGCAAGAAGACCATCATGCCAGGTAGGGAAGAGATTAAGGCCCAAAACTATTTATGGCATGTCATGAATCAGTCCATGTGCTCCAAATTAAACCAAATATCTAAATTAATATGGACGGTGTTCAGAAAATCCTTGGTCTTTTCATTTGTGTTTGCGTCAATGAAGACGAACTTGCAAAAATGCCCTCAGTGCTGCTGAGTCTGCCGACTACAAAAGTACTTCAAATAAGTTCAAAATAGGTCTCTGAAATCACATAACTATTATAATAGTAGTTATGAGTACAACGGTGACAAGAATATAAAAAACTAATCAAGCTACAGTACTGGTACAGTATACTAGCGGTGATACCAATGTAACCTTTTAATATCACACAGTAACACTGTTGACAGACTGAGAAACACAACTCAATTAAACATTGGCAAGAAAGGTAATTTATTTATACTGAATCAAATTCATTTTCCCTAATAGATAAGGCTACCCTTATCTAATCGGGAAAATGAATTTGATTCAGTATAAATGAGTGAATCTGAGCATGAATCTAATTGTGCTCGCCTCTAATTATGTACAAATGGCATCCACTGCCTATTTAAAGAGCATAATGGAAACTAGGTAGGTTGTTGTTGTTGAGTAACTCAATTCTAGATGCAGATGGCCTACCATTTCAAAGCTGCTTCTTTGTGTGTGGAAGGTATAAACTGTCAAAGACCAAATTATTAACTTAAGAAAAGACCTGGACTGGTTCGTTATATATAGAACTACAGTATGGCAGGCCCATATGGGTCATTAATATTTCTTTAAAACAACAGCAATGATAACAACAATAGTTTAAAGTGGTAAATAGAATTCTCCTACTTATAGGGTCCAGGAAGATGGAACATAAGGGGAACAGCTGGCATGAGACCTGCTTTACCTGCCAGCGCTGCCAGCAGCCCATTGGCACCAAGAGCTTCATCCCCAAGGACAACCATAACTTCTGCGTGCCCTGCTATGAGAAGCAGTTTGCCATGCAGTGTGTGCACTGCAAGAAGGTACATGATGGGATACGTGAATGTTCAGATCACACATCATCACGAATAATGCCGAAACATATTAAAGAAATGGGATGCTTTACAATCATGGTTGCCTTTGCTCTCCCTCTCTCCTCAGCCCATCACCACTGGTGGGGTGACCTATCGTGACCAGCCGTGGCACAAGGACTGCTTTCTGTGCACTAGTTGCAAGCAGCAGCTGTCCGGTCAGCGGTTTACCTCCAGGGATGACTTTGCCTATTGTCTCAACTGCTTCTGCAACCTGTATGCCAAGAAATGTGCTTCCTGTACCACCCCTATTAGTGGTAAGAGATTACTTCCTGTAAAGGTTTATCCACCCAGTGTCAATTATCTAATGTAATCCTGGGCTCTAACACTCCCTCTGCCAACCTGGGGAGAGCAACGGACTGACCTTATGCTTCCTTCAATTGCATGTTCGAGTTCGAGTCCAAGCCACTTCTTTTCACCTGACAGGGGGAAGTTTCCACGGTTGGACGTAACGCCGTGGAAGGAACACGTTATTCCAACCAGTTCCATTCCCCTCCCATCAGGCTGGCCACATGCAGGGAGGCAGTTTAGAGACCAGGATTACTGCATGTTTTTTGTGAGATTCTGCTTTTATAGACTGTCCTTTTGTTGTTTGTCTGTTTAACATTTTTCATGACTTGACTTGTGCCTGATTCTCACCTTTAGGACTCGGAGGTAGCAAGTACATCTCCTTTGAAGAGCGCCAGTGGCACAACGACTGCTTCAACTGCAAGAAGTGCTCCGTGTCTCTGGTGGGCCGCGGCTTTCTCACCGAGCGTGACGACATCCTATGCCCCGAGTGTGGCAAGGACGTCTGATGTGATGCAAGGGATGACGACATATCTGATCGGAACGGCCTTTAGGAATGAATGAATACAAATCATGTCATATATACATGGTAAAATTCTGAGTGTTAATGAGTACTATAGACGAATAACAGTTTAAGTCCAAAATGTTATTCCGACCCCTCCACGAAAAGGCCTCGTTGTCCTGACCCCTTATCCATCATTTATACATTATTATGGATAATTAGTGTGGACTTAAACTGTTAGTAGTCTATGGTACACGATTGAACTCTGATATATTGGATTTTATTTATAATAGCACTTTACATTCGTGAGAATCTCAAAGTGCTACAATGAGCACTCTCTAAAGTGGTCAAATGGATACATAAACATTGAGGATTTTACTGTGTACAATCTGGCATGGCTTTCAATGTACAGCCTATATGACGTGCAAAATAAGCTCTAGAACTAACCATGTTATTCAATTCACAGCTTTTCATCTCAAAATATGATATTCACTATTGGAAAACTGACTACTGACAATTGCTGCCTTAATGGTTGTAAAGCACAATACATACCTTGCCAAAGTTTTCTTTAAAAAAAATATATATATATAATTTTAATATAATTTTTTGTGGATGAAATTAAAATATTTAAAACATATTGGATGGTTGTTAACTGCAGCGTTTTCAATCATTACTCTTACGGAGACTATCAACCCGTTACTCCGTCCTGCATGCTTGATATTGTAATGGTCCTTTTAATGTTTGTGCATGAATGCTGTAATAATAACCCATAAAATACACTATGATGTATTGTTTTAAATGCTATATTTAGGTGTGTATAAAGTGATGTAAGATTCAGCATTCTTCTTGTTTATCACTTCCAGCCTGAAGTTCTCATTTGGGGCATACATGTACATTTCTGAAGATTGAATATAAAAATAGCGAAAGATAGCTGATCTACAAGCTCACGTGTCACAATGAAAGGGTTTGTAGAGTGCCAATTTCTTTTTCTATTTGTCATACTTTAAGTAGAACATAAACAACACAGGAAGAGATTCTAGTGCAGAATTGAACCAGTAGTGTACAGTAGCCTACATGCTTTTTTCAAGGGCAGGATAAATGAATCCAGATATTAAGTATGAAAGTACTAACTTAGACTATTTTGAAGTAATGAAGTCACTATTAAAACCTTAAACTGATTTTATTATTAACTCTTGCAAACACAATGAAGTTCTGAGAACAGACATTAATGAATGAATCCATATTGGCTCACAAGCCATTTCTGAATAAATAACATTGTTAGAATAACACCTTATTAAAAAGACAAAACTACAAAGTTGACAGCACTGGATTCAAGGACGTGGCAAATATTGTTCCCATTAATGTTTGTTGAAAAGGTCAATTTGTCTAAATCAAATATTTTCAAAGACATTTACTCAATCTGCTTGTCTAAAATCTAAATAAAGTGTTTCAATGGGAGATGGGACCACTTTCTTTATTGAGCCTGTATTGAAAGCATTTTAATGCTGAACATCTCTAGCTCCATCTAGTGTGCAAATACACATATAGCTAGACGTATTCACCAAATTGTACATTGTCATGTACAATGGCAAAAAACCCTGACCAGTCACAGTGGAACTGACATTATCCAAATATGCCATGGAAAGAAAGTCATTCAGCAGGATGAAGTCCATACGTCCTATTAAAATGTGCATACACACATTACGTATGCTCTAAATTGCTGTTTATACGCTTTTATTTTCCTGTATATCAAAAGAAAAATGTAAAGATAATGCAAATCTCCACATTATTTATTTCCTCTATCATTATACCCGTTAGATAAGATGCATTTTAGAGGACAATAAACAACATACCTGCATCTGTTTAACCCATTCTGACCTGAGATCAGATTCATACGAGGTTTCCACTGGACACACACTGGTCTGATGAACCCATTCTGACCTGAGATCAGATTCTAAAAATGTCAGTCGTTCTTCGAATTTTTCAAAAATAGCAGACCTACAAGCTCGTAGCGCGCCACTCGGTGGCGCGATATGAGCTTGTAGATCTGTTATTTTTCAATAGGTAAAGCATAACATGATGCTAACACCAAAATGGGTGCCCGGTCAGAATGGGTTAAGGGACATATTTGCAATTTCTATACAACAATTTTCCAAGTGCAATATTTTAGACAATAATAAATAAACCATGGGCAAATAAATTGTCTCCTCCCCCTCTTGATATTCCAGCCTATAGTCTCGAGCAAACAACCCGCTAAGACAAATCAGCGTGTACAAAATCTCTGTACAGAAAGTCTGTCCTTTGCCTTTCACCGTCTCAGTGTGGGATGCTTGGGGGAGTTGCCGATTGCTGGCAGTAAGGGCACTTGAGGGAGGGGTACAGAGAATTACATGGAAGCTCATGACCCCCAGAGTGAGTCATCGTGAGTCATCATCACGCAACTCTGCCAGTTCCAGGTTTTGCAGAGCTTAGAGAACTGCCAAGACAGGACAGTAAAGATGACCTACGTGTAGGGGTTTGATGAGGTTTCCACTTCAGTTGCACACTTTATGCAGGAAGTGGGAGATACTGAGATGGGGGAGTGAGGACAAGATGCTCCGTGAGACCGTGACCTGCACCGGCATGGCCTAGTCTTTTCCTTCTAGAACCTGCCGTCTTCGTCAGGTCTTCCTCGATAAGGTTATAGAGATCAAGGCCATGTCACATGCTGGATTTTTCTCTTCACTTCTGGAGACACACCCTGGAGAAAAAGAGAGTGTGTGTGGTGTGGTGGGCATTAATAACAACCTTTTCAAATTTATAATCTTCTGGAAAACATACAAAGCGACAAAGTACGAGAAGAACTTAAATATTAATCTCTAGATTTATCAAATCAACATTTTTTTTTTGGTAACAAAGCAGAAAGAAGATGAGCTTCCATACCGAGCTGTCTGCTTCTCGTTTGAGGTCATTTGTCTCAGTGCCGGACAGCTTACGGACAGGGTTAGCCAGGTTCATGGAAGGAGGGGGTTTTAACCTGTCATTAACCCCCGTAGACGCTGCACTTCCCTCTGGTTTCTTCACTTTCATTGGACCAGAGTGATAGGAGCTGCCGTGGAACACAATCGGAGGCCTCTTCCTGTTGTGATCATTACTGGAACTGAAAAATCAAAACAACAGTGACAACAAAAGTCATGAGATATAAATACCGGTAATGGGTCGCAGCACACACCGAGACTGCATTTGATTTCAGTAATCTATTCTTGCATTTTGGACAGGAAGACAAGTCAGTGGTCAAGTGGTCACATGAAGAACAAAAGTCATGAGGAAATCTATAATGTTGCTGCCAGCTGGTATGGTATCATGTGCAATAAAAAACAATAAACACATTCATTATACCTGGCTACCCTAACACAAAAGCAGTCAGCGTATCAGTCTTTTCACCTCTGATATATGTACAATAGACCTTTATTGATTCCCAGACCTGAAATTCAGTTGTAATAGAAGCACTGCAGTACGAAACACAGGACATATACACAGGTAAGAGTAGAGAGATACAGCTAAACGACAGCTAAAGCTACCAAAAAACAACAAAAGTGTAATAAGCAGTAACGTAAATCGTAAGGACATGTAACGTAAAAAGACAGACGAAAGATCACCAAGACTAGTAGATTTAAAAGTTGGGAGTGGACCTTGAATGAGTTTTTATTTTTACCTTTCTGATCGCAATAGGCAAATCTGCCCATTAAAAAAAAAACAGACTGCCTGAGAGGTTATTGCTTATCTCAGGGGCTCCTTGAGTGCATTGCAGGGGGTCCCCCAGCAAAAATAGTTAATACAGCATGAAAATCAATTCTATACATGTTACACACACACACACACACACACACACACACACACACACACACACACACACACACACACACACACACACACAGACTGAGTCATAGCCATTCTGTGGCACTGGCTAGGGGTCTGGTACAAAATAATTCCAGATGGAGCAGCCAAATACACATTCATTTGGGGATCACTGTTTTGGGGTTTATTTTAGGGGTTATTTTACCATAAATGGCTAAAAAAAGAATAAACTGTTGTTCAGCCACTCACACAAGGTCCAAAGCTCCTCCGATGTATTGATCAACGGATGGTTCTAACCTTGAAAAGGTCACGATGGACCCAGAACTTTCTTTTAAACATCATATTGATCAAACAGTTAAAGAAAACCTATTTTATTTATTTATTTGACAGGGACAAAGCTCATTAATCAACATGTCAGTTTTCACATCAATGTAAATGGGCCAGAGTTAGCCGAAGCTAAATTTCATCTGTAGTCCCTGGGCAGGCTCTTAAAAAAATGAATGAATGATAAAAAAGAAGAACAAAGTGTAGTGTGCCTGCACACAACACCATGCGTTGATGCCATGTGTGCATATGTGCAAGCACCCAACACTACGTCCATACAAAAACACAATACAGTACAGGAACAGATCGACATGGTACAGGGGACAGAACAACGGCAAGTGAAGTGAGCAGCCTGTGCTCACTCTACTACCCATCCATCAACTTTCGAAGAGAAACAGTTCAAATATTCAAATATTACTCCCCATTGTAGACTATGCCGACATTGCATACCAAAACACCACTGATACTCACCTCAAGCCACTTAATGCATTATGTAACTCCTTGTGCAGATTTGTCCTTGGATGCCCATACAGAACCCACCACTGCCAATTGTACAGCTCACTTGACTGGCTGCAGCCTAAAGGCCTATTCATAGTCTGGATTTTCGGTGGTGAGGTGACCACCGCTCCGGTGGTGAGCTGACCACCGGAGCTGAAATAACGTTGAGCGGTGGTGAGTAAAAACAGAGAGAAGGGCTGGAGCGGTGGCGGTGGTTTGCTCCTAAAGGCCTATTCATAGTCTGGATTTTCGGTGGTGAGGTGACCACCGCTCCGGTGGTGAGCTGACCACCGGAGCTGAAATAACGTTGAGCGGTGGTGAGTAAAAACAGAGAGAAGGGCTGGAGCGGTGGCGGTGGTTTGCTCTTCACCGCGGCTCAGTGACGTCATGTTGTAGTTCGGTGGTCACCTCACCACCGAAAATCCAGACTATGTATGAGCCTTTTAAGGCTCATACATAGTCTGGATTTACATAGTCTCTGTTTTTACTCACCACCGCTCAACGTTATTTCAGCAGTGGTCAGCTCACCACCGGAAATCCAGACTATGAATAGGCCTTAAGGCTAGAAGGCAACACCACTGGTACCTATTCCTTTTCAAATGCATCCACTTCAACTGCCCTTCATACCTGAAACAGTCCCTAGGCTGAAACCATTCACATCTCCATACCCACTTAAGGCCTATTCATAGTCACCGGAGCTGAGCGGTGGTGAGTAAAAACAGAGAGAAGGGAACAACCTTCCACTTTCACTCAGGTCAACTACTTCTCTAGGCCGCTTCAGGACTATATTCACATCTCCAAACAACCTGTTCATGCTTCTAATAATACTTACTTATGTTTACTTCTTCGAAACAGGTTATAGTACTGTTTTTCTCTATTTCCATATATAAACGAGTTGGGGGTCAGGGGTGGGGTGGGAGAAGGGGAGCAAGCTAACTGTAGCATGGCAGTATGTCATGTTGCACCTATGTCTGTGTCTTTAGTGTGTACTGTGTACTTGCACTGCTGTAATGTTGTATTTTGTATGTAGAGGAGTCTAAAACGAGATGCTGCATCTCTCAAGGGGCCATCCTCTCAATAAAGTTCAAATATAGTTAAATACCTGTCCGATCGTTCTCCAGCCGGGGTCTGCCTTGCTCGGGATTTCTCCATCCTCTTTCCCCAGCGGCTGTTGGGCAAGTTCCTCTGCGGGAGCGGGATGACATGCCGGAGGTAGAGCTCTGTGAGCCCGTCGCGGCTCTCACAACGTCCTCCGGTAACAATCCTTTTCTGTCCCAGAAATGAGGTGAAATTAACACTTACCACGCCATTATGTTCGACAACGGCACAATTTGTTATCAGCGTACAAAACCGACAATTTATGTTCATTCAAACCCCCACATAGGAAATCTCAATGAGATTACCCACATACTTTAGCCTGTTGGCTAACGTTATGCGTGATTGTTATCACTGAAGACGGGAGCGGCTTTTGCCTTTATTTATTCCCTGGAGTGTCCTTACCTCGCATAACATTAGTTGCATAAAGTCCTTAGACAAGAGCTCAGGGTGTAGTAATAGATCTGCATTTGAGACATTTTTGTCTCTCTCTTCTTGTCCTGTGTAAGTCGCCATCTTTGAAACCTATTTAGTAGTAGCGTATAGTGTCCCAGCATCCTCCGCGTCATAACAAAGGGGCCCTTTTTTGGGTGCACATAATCATGCCTGCCAGTGATGCCACCGACATAAACCTTGTACTCTCAGGTGACAGCCAGGTCTTGGTGGACACTGGACAGTAAATTAGTGCATTTACTTGAGATTTTGAGAACTATATATTTTAATGAATAGTTTATTTATTTTTAATATAACTTGTCAATATAATAGGCTACAATACAGTCTATTTTGTTAGTTACTTCAACTTGAAGTCGAGTGCCTTAATTTTCTCTTCCTCCCAGTAGGCCTAAGCTAATATCTAGGCTATATTGAAAGATTGATTAATGCCATTTTGTGTTTCTTAATTGCCTTGTCAATTGCCTTGTCACACACCCTACAGTAAGTAGGCCTGTATTGTTTTCTTCAGCGAAGGAGACATATTCATAATCAATAGAAGTCTTCAGTCCAGGGCGGCCAACACTCTTGCATTCCGACCATATCTCCTGCAGGACTCATTTCTCCTGGATTTCTTCTAGATTTGGTGTCAACTAGTCTCCAAATTCACCAGAACACAGGAACTTACATCTACTATATTAAAAGGTTTCTGGGGGACGCTTGTGGGTACTGCCCACAATTGGGGTGTGTGGGCAGCCAGTACATGTAATGATTCATTGCATGTAGAGTTGTCCAGTATTTATTGCCAATGAGACGCAGACAGCTCACCTTATGATTTACCGACCATATATGAGAGTATAAATGACTATAAGACATTGTAAAATAAGCTGTTATTGCCTCTTTCTGTAGAATGTTCATTAGGGGAGTTGTTGGAGCCAAAATGCTTTTTGTTTATTTGTTTTGTTTATTTACACTAATTAATGATGAAGTTAACGATGTCTCTCTGTACGATGACGTCATGATGATTGTTGTCTTGGAAACGCTCATTTACCTGTCCCTCTGATGGCACTCAGGTGCGACAGGGGAAGACAAGACAGTTTTCGACCGTGCGTGGTCATTATAGGTTCAGTGGGTTTGTTTGTTTAATAGTTTCAGTTTATTTACATTTGTTACTACTGCTGAGTATTCAATAAATTGATTGACATATCGAAAGAAAGACAAATATCTGGACATTTGAATTAATCACACTACTGCACGCGTCAGACACGTACAACCCTGTTGCCCTGCTGTAAAGCCTAATTGTAGGCTCTACAGGAGTTATTGTATATTGTTGAAATAACAAACACAATTCATGTTGGTGATGACACTAAAGGGCCAGTTGGGAGAATTACTTTTGTAATGGGGTTGAGTGCAAAGAGCTTTATAATGCTATTTGAATGATTATGACTGTTTGATGACTGTTTATTCACAAACTAAACATGACTAATTCCCCTCATGGCAGTTAATCTAGTGTTAGGTAGTGCTTTCATAATAATAATAATAGGTGTAACCAGGGGTGCCCAAAAGGTAGACCGTGATCTACCAGTAGATCACACAGGCTGTGCAGGTAGACCACATGACATGCCCCTAAAAATATACAATTTAAATTTAATAAACAATATTTCAGGTGACTTCATTGGATTGACATGAAAAAGGACAGATCAAACCCACAATTAATGCAATAGTTGCAATAATGTTTTGCACAGACATCAGTATAGTACAAAAAAGGAAACAAAGTGCATTTGTCTAATATGTAAATGCTTTCAGCAATGTGATAATATATGTTTTTGGTGAGTAGATCTGGTTGAGCTGGTCATTTTGAAAGTAGCTCTCAAGTCTTAAAGTGTAGACACCCCACTGTAAACAGTAACAGTAAAACTATAAAAACTATACTGTATTCTACTGCCATCTAGTGTTCACTCCCCCTCTTGCTCTCTTTCTGTCACAGTTTTTGAGCGGCGCCTCCGCTCCATTACCGGGCTCTGGATGTTGCGGGGGACCCCCACACGGTACAGTTGCACCGCTCACTTCACACAGGTGTGATTTTTTTGGGGACTAGTGGATAACTCACCCTGAAAGTAGAGACATCTCACCCCGGGCGACATGTCGTGACTTTCGGGCGACATGACCGGTGAGTTATCCGGACTTCCGGGGTGAGATGCACTTTTGACTCAGAGGTGGAAAAGGGGTGAGTTGTCCTGTTACCCATGAGAATCATACAGAGAAGCGATGTTCACTTGAATAATGAATGGCTATTATTAAAGATGAGTCTTACATTGTTTCAGTCATCAAATCTATTTCTGTAGGCCTACGTTTTGCACTTTAATGGCTGAAACTACCCATCATTTTCCAATGCTATTAAAGCAAGCCTGATAAAAGTATCAAACTCCCAAAATTCACCAGAACACAGGAAATTACATCTACTCTGGTCCTCCTCACTAATGTTAATGATAAAATGTATCTATTTCTACTCTGTTTGTGTCTCATTATAGGAGGGCTGTGGACACTTCAGAAACACACTTACCCTATACCAGTGACATCATTGTTATTTAATAGGCAGATTTTTCTTTTCGAACAGGATTTTAAAAATATTTTGATTTTTATTAACGCAAGAACAATGGCTTCCATTATAGCATGCTAAGTTTCCAGGAATAGAAAGCCTGCAGTTTTTATTAGATTATTGGATTCCCCATCGATGATGTCACTGGTATAGGCAAGTTTCTCAACTTTCCACAGCTCTCTAAGAATGTCTGCATATTGTTTCTATAAATGTATAAAGACATCTTTTGAAAATAGCCGAAGTCCCTGTAGGGCTGAAGTGTGTGTTTTAGGCTATAGTAATAATCTAAATCTACAAAGTAACTTGTAACTACCGGTATTAACTTTTCAGAACAAAACAGTTTTGACTGAATTGCCTGTCTGTCTGTATTAACCTGTAAAAAGGAATAAAAACAAAGTAAACACAAAATTATACTTAAGTAGGCTACAGTACTTGAGTAAATATACTTGGTTACTTTCCTCCACTGAATTTGTTTTACATCATCATTACATCACCTAATCATACCAAGCTATACAGAATTCCCTCCTCGAAGATGATAAGAGCGGCCCTCACTTCACACGGGTGTGATTTTTGACATACAGGTTTAATGTTTGTTTTTCCTAAGACAAACATTAAAAACGCCATTGAAATGGACAGAGTTTAATGTTTGTTTTGTCTGATAATTATCATAAAAGATGACGTAATAAGTATATATACATTGGTAGTACATAAATTAACCGTCCGCGATGTTGTAAGATGATAAGAGCGCCCCTCACTTCACACCAGGGTGATTTTTTTTAAAGTCTACATTCCCTTTGATCCTAGAAGACGTTTTTAAACTCCTGTGAGCACCAAGTTCTCTGTGTTTTTAAACTCCTGTGAGCACCCAGTTCTGTGTTTTTAAACTCCTGTGAGCATCCAGTTCTCTGTGTTTTTTTCTGAAAATGATACATTGGGAACTTTGACAGTATAATATGTAAGCTGATCTTTGTGTTCTCTCTCCTGATTAAATGTAATACTAAAGAGCTGGAGAGACGGGGACACGGACAGGAATAAAGAGCTTTACACTTTTAATTTAAAAAAAGATATAAAAAAAACAGCCAAAATGTTCAGTTACAGCACCTTTAATTAGGACAGATATGAAGTAATAAAATATTTTTTTGCACTCTCATTAGAGTTTACTGCCATATTTCCATAACATGCTGACAAGACTTATCAATTGAACCGTTTACAGCAGTGGTTCCCAAAGTGGGGTCCGGGGATCCCTTAGGGGTCCTTGAGGGAGTTCCAGGGGGTCCCCAGCTAAATGATAGTTAGGAACCAAATGAACCCTTATGGGTCTGTAACAAATGGAACCAAATGGAAACTAACGGTCCATTTGTAAACTCTCAGAGTTAAATTAAAGGTAGAAATTTTCAATTAACCCGGTCGATGCCAAATTTTTCACACCCTCCCTGGATGCCAACGATGAACCTCTGCCCCACATTTTCCAGAACGGCCTGTTATAGCGCCACCAGGAGGCCGACTTTTGAAAAACACATTTGTTTTATATTACAACTCCAGATTCTGTCCAAAAATCCCGCAAATCGTTACACACTATCTCTATAGTCATGTGTTCAAGATGGATCTGTCCGATATTTCATATTCCATCCTAATTGGCTAACATTGGCTTTCAAAGTTTGCAGGATTGGCCCGTTTTGAACAAAAAGCCTCAAATCATGAACGGCGAACGCAGCGTGCAAATTACGTTAAATCTTTCACTGACTTTCCTACTAGGTTGAGGAATATATCCCACCCTTTTCACATTGGCCTGTTATAGCGCCACCAACAGGTGAATTTTTGCAAAACACATTTTTGGAACAAAATGCCTCAAATCATGAACGCAGCGTGCAATTTACGTGAAATCTTTCACTGACTTTCCTACTAGGCTGAGGAATATATCCCACCCTTTTCACATTGGCCTGTTATAGCACCACCAACAGGTGGATTTTTGCAAAACACATTTTTGGAACAAAATGCCTCAAATCATCCAATTGCCATCCAAGGCGTAAGAAGAAATTGCACCCTTTTCACATTGGCCTATTATAGCGCCACCAGGAGGCCACAACCTGACCTGGCCTGGTGGAGACCTGTGTCCCGAGGGGTGTAGACTAGGCCTATATGAATTGAAGAGTACTTGGGAGAGGGAAGTAGTCTTGGAACAGACTAGAATCTACTAGTCATGAAAGATCAAAACAACTGGACTTTGGCTGGTGTAAAATGTTTGAGCGGCAGTAACTCTTAGAGTAAAGAACATAACGTGTCATCATGGCATGAAGAGCAGTTGAAGCTTTAGCAAAAAAAAAGGTCCCCACTATCCTTATTTGCACCTGAGGACTACAGGCGGGGCGCTGTAAATAATCCTTTCATTGCTCTTCATGTGAAAATACCGTAAGTAAACACAAGTAATAGCAGACAAAACAACAGCTGATTGATTCCTGTGTACTGGATTTGTGAGATTGGGCATCGACCTGCCCTCTTCACACAGCTGATTGGGTTTCACTGCACACATAGATGTTGCTGGGCCTCACCCTCCGACGGCTCCTACCTGGCATCCTAGGACACAGTCTGCAACTCTTGGGCATGAACTCCAGACACGCCTCCCTGAACTTCCTGATCCTCCAGCAGTAGATCACGGGGTTGAAAACTGTCTTCAGGTAGCTGAGCCACAGCGCGCCCACGCTGACCGGATAGAAGGCCGGGCTGTAGTAGAACTCCCGGCTGAACACGGCCAAGAGGCTGACCACCGTGTGGGGCAACCAGCACACGGAAAACCCGATAAAAAGGATCAGGATGGTGGTGAAGGCCCGCGTCTTGAAGCTCATGTCGACATTGACCTGAGGGGGTCGCTGCAGCCCAGTCAGCCCCAGTTTGCTGACTTGGTTGAGGGCAGGCAGGCAGGAATGCTCGCTGGTGTGGTTGTGGATGCGCAGGGCGTTGCGGCGCACCGTGTTGAGTATGCACAGGTAGGAGTAGAGCATGACGCCAAACGGCACAAAGAACACAGCCACGGCCAGCAGTATCATGTAACCTCGGTCGGCCAGAGACTCACTGTATCCCAGCACACACTGTGTGGCCCAGGCGCCCCCGATACCCGCCGCCCCGGCCCTCCACCCCACCACCGACGGGAGAGCCACGCAGAAACTCAGGACCCACGAAGCCACGATCAGCAGTTTGGCTCTATGAGGGGTCAGCTTGTCCTGCCGCTGCACGATGATGAGGAAACGATCCACGCTGATTATGAGGAGGATAGACACGCCCTCCAAGACAAATAGCCAATACAGCATGATTGATGCCCGGCAAAACTCACTCCCAAAGTGCCAATCGGCTGTCGCGACGGTGACGGCAGTGAAGGGCATGCAGAGCAGGGAAAGCATAATGTCTGAGAATGCCAAAGTGGCCAGGAGGAGGTTGATGGCGGAGCGCATGGCAGGCTTCTGGTAAACAATCAGACAAACTATGGCATTGCCCAGGAAGCCGATAGTGATCATGAAGATCATTATAGCTGCCAAAGTGACGCGCAGAGTTACAGGCATGAGAGGAGACCCAGGCTCTGATGGCAGACTTTGTGCCACTTCCTCCACATTGTCTGGCTCCATGAGGTCACAGTCTTCCAGCAGGCTTTCATTACAAAATGCCATGGCAACAATGATCATGCAATGTCTGTGCAAAAGCAGACGTTCCTCATGATTATTATTTCTATGGCAATGTCTCTTCCCTCACTCGTGGTCATCTATGGCAATATCTGAAACAGAAATGTAAGAACAGGCGATGTGTGAAACAACCAAACACCAGTGACACACAGTGATTATCAAAGGGGTCTTTGAGGAGTTCCGGGTGGTCCCTTTAACCCTATCTATTCGAATACAACGGACACAAGATTTGTGTTGCTAAAATGTTTACAAATTAAAAAAATATATATACCAGCTCACAACGTATCACGGCAGCTTGTGAGATTTGTAAATGTTTAGCAACACAAATCTTGTATGGGGGGGGCACATAGTGTTTTCAAATAGGGGTCTGCGGCCAAATTAATAATAATTTGGTGTTCCTTGACATGAAAAGGTTTGAGAAGCACTGTTCTAGAGTACTGTGTATATATATAACATTGTCCCAAGGATGTTGACAGCCATGCTTTTAACTGGCAGTGGACGTAAATCAGGTTGATGATTAACAGACTTGGCCAGCTGAGCTGTGAACATTCACAGCTCATTCTCAAAATACACACTGAACACAAACAGACTGACACTAATCACACATTTGTGCAGGTGCTGCATGCTTACTATAGCATGACTGAAGAAAAAAGGGGACAGAAGTAGCATGTGCTTAAATTCATATTTAGAAAATGTTTCGGATGTCAAAGCTTTCTGGAATCAGGAATGATGATGGATGATGATAGTCATGGAAGGGTAAACTTCTGAAAGCTTCATGGGCAAAGATAATCAACTTCAAAATGTAAAAATATCGGTACCTCTCAGTCATGCTAGTGCTAAAACACACACGTACGCAAGCATGCACGCACGCACACACACGCACACACAGACACACACACACACACACACACACACGCACACACACACACACACACACGCACCTGTCTGTCTTCTGTTGGCTCTGTAGAATGCGATGCTTGGGTACCGCCTTCGTCTTGTTGCTTGATACAACCGCCATCAGCAGCATCTTTACAAGCATTCATTCACAATCACAGGACACCTTTGTTGCTCCTCTTGCAATGCGTGCGTGCATGCATGCGTCAGATGTTCAGGTTTCAAAAACAGTATGTGCAGACTCTCTCTCTCTCTCTCCACCCTCAACTCTACCTGAACCTGGAATGGCAGACAGGACCTGGAGGAGAGGAGAGAAGAGAATTGATCAGCCAACCTGAATGATGTTCCCTATAGGCAGGGCTGCATGACTTAATCAAACCAATCAATTGAATCCATTACTATAAATAATTGGTAAGTGATAATTTAATATGCAAGGGATAATGCATGAATAGGTGGTCATTGTTGACGTATACATCACAGACAGGGTGATTACCACTGACGCGGAGCGGAGGTGGTCAATTACCCTGAAGGTAATTACCCTAATTAATAATAACCCTAATAACCATAAGAAAATAATCGATATTATTGCAGCCCTCTAAAGACTTGCATGTTTTAAATCAATAAACAATAAGATCAATAATGTCGATACTGCAGCGACAAAAACATAGAGAAGACACTGTGTGAGGGAGGGCGGTTTGCTGCCAGCATTTGCAGGAATTCTGCATATTCCCATTGAAATGCATTGGCAGAATCCGACCCTCAGAGGTACAATAAAAGTGCGGCGTGACGTCGACCATGTCCCTGAATGCCATTATAGATTCTTACACAAAAACCTTGCATAGGCTATTGCGTAGTAAGTGTTACCGGTGGTTACCATGGCAACAAGGTCAGCCGTTCCATGGCAACAAGCAACCCCCCCCCCCCCACACACTCTCATCCCCCCTCTGCAAATGTCTGTGACACCCTACTTTCTGTATATGAACGAGTCTCATATCAATTACAACCTGCATCACGTCATATAATAATAAGCAGGACAAGACGGCTCCCCGACAAGTGCAGGGCCGCCCCCACACATGGTGTTGACAATAACATGATGTGACTATGTGTGTCTACGGGTCATTTGTTTCTTCACCCCCTGAATGGGACACATTGAGCCAGATGTCGGAAATTAATCAAATGGGGGGGGGGGGGGGGGGGGTAGGGGGGGGGGATGACAGAGAAATGACAGAGAGATGGCAGAAATGGGGAGGATAATAAACCTGAAATGAAGAAACAGAAATAGCATTTATTATTCTGTGGTCATTTAAAAAATAAGTCATGGGTGAGGGTGAAAATTGTAAAAGAAAAAAAAGATTGTATGTTCAAACTAAACTTAAATTGTTGAAACCTGCTACCAATAAACATATATTTAAAAAAAGAAAAATCAATAATGAGCTTGTTTTGTTGGAGCCCCATGGAGCTTGTTTTCACAGTACATGCAGGCTGTGACAATGTGCTAAGCTCATGGTGTGCTTAATTCAGTGTGCAAAATGGTATAGGCTATGGGTGTAGGCCTACTGTACAGTGCAAGGAGGATTATATTTACAATTGCAATGTAAGCAAGCATAATGTTACAATGTGCTTCTTACTTGATTATTTATAGGTGAATTCAATTGCGAAAAATGCATTGTGAGTGTGGTATTAAATTTAACTGATTTGAATTATAGTATACATTTTCAATTGGCCTATACTTGTTTGGTTTATTGAGGGGCGCTAGGTCCATCTTTGAGTGTTTGAGTAAACACAAACATTGAATGCCATTGACGAGAGAGACAGACAGACAGACAGACAGACAGACAGACAGACAGACAGACAGACAGAGACTACTGTATAGCCCAGTGCCTCACTTAATTGGTAGGTGTCTCAGTCATCAATGGGCTATACTTGACTGTTAGCTAAAGAAAACATCAAACTTGATATTTTATAGTCAGGCTACTTAATAATCCAATATTATGATAAATTATTTGATTTAACTGATAAAGAATATCATACATTGAATGTAAAATTCTTTAACAGTCAGAACCAATATACGGTGCCCACAGTCAGTCAGACCTATACCTGCCTGGCCTTCTGTCTCGCGCGCTCTTTCCCCTTTCTCTCATGCACGCCTAGCCTAGGGTACTCCATTCATTGCATTCAGATTTCACATGCTTGGATGATGATGGATCTGTATTGGCAAAGGTGTAAAGAAAGATTCTCCGAATAGTCATGCATGCACGATTTGATATTATAAAAATGATTATTGAAATTGAACAACAACTTGTAGTTGTAGACCGCACTAGTTACCTTGACGGGCAAATGATGATGCAGTCAGCGGTGCAGCTCGGACCGGTGTGAACTCACATCACATCACGTCATGTCTATGTGCAGCAGTCCAGTGGCGATAGCCGAGCCGTGGTGCGTCCGCCACTGGCCACCATCCATTGCCTATCGATTGCTATTTGCCATCATGTGTGGCTCCCGCTGATGCTGACGCGCGAGCGAGAAGATCGAGGCTGTTGTTCCCTGATTTAAAGGTGCAGTACTGCTTCAGTTGATCCTCCTTTGCGGAATATAATTTATTTATAATGTAAACAAACTCTATATATTTTATGAACAATCTGAACAACCTTGCTTTAGTTTAATTCCCCCCCCCCCCCACCCATGCACATTTTTCACGCCAGAGCCACCGCCACCACTTTCTGTCTTCCAAAAATCACAAGTTATACATCCACATGCATGCTCTAGATAAGGACCAATCAATAATGATTGGCAATCATTATTAATTGTGTGGGCCTGTTGGGGGGCAAAGAAAGGTGACTGACCAGTCACCAGCATGTGGCTCATGCATGGTGACAAGAATAGGTTACATTGTGGTGGATAGGATAGTTCTTTACCTTAAAATCTCAGGAATGTGAAATATGTTCCACATAGGCCTAATATTAAAAAAAAAATGCAGCTGTGTAGTCAGTGTAGACCAGTATAGCCTATCCTATCACATCAGACAGGACAGTCTAGCATGGTTCTTTGGTTTTAGCCAACAGCTTTGGGTGGAAGATGTTCACTATTATCAAGTTTTGCAGGCCAGAGGAATATATCATATGATTTATTTATTCGTTTATTATTCATGTCAATTCCCCGCCTCACAAACCACAGGTCACAGCAGTCACTTTGAGTAAAATTGTCATGTAATGCTTGCATTAAGTTTTATAGTTTTGTGATAGTATAATCTAATGATGAATTTAACTTATACAATGACCCACTTCATCAATGATGAATGCAATTATTTTGTGATAAGTTTAAATTGAATAAGGAATAGGGAAATCCAATTAGAATATCCTTTGAAATGGTGATGATAATGTTTCTGTACTTTTAAATCATTTTTAATCATTGGATAAAAATATTTTCTTCTTTTCTGGACACATGCTTGGACAAATGTATTATTCTTATTTCTTTTTTCTGTGAAATGTATTAACAACTTGATACAGGAGATGGCAGCATTGTACTGTATATCAGAAGGGCAGTCCATTTGGGGCCCAGAGGAATTATTTAATACCCATGTCTGTCCTTTGATTCTACATTATAAACCTAACAAAGTTAGTTTTTCATATTCATACAATGAACAATTCAATGGAATTTCACATTATAGTCATCGTATTGGCATTTATTCTTATTGGATGAGGATGGGCTACACAAGCCCTGGAATGTTTAGACTGTGCAGATGTGCAAAAAAATGTACTACAGAGACAGATTTTCCGCAGATACATTCAATTGTAAATTTCATTTGGTTATAGGAAAGCTAGTGTTCTCTTTCACTTATCTCCACACACACACACACACACACACACACACACACACACACACACACACTGACACAGTCACACACACACACACACACACACACACACACACACACACACACACACACACACACACACACTTAGCATGCAGGGCGAGATTCGTTTCGTGGGCATGCTTGTCTAAATTGGCATCATGCCCATGTGTCGAACGTAGCCATCAAACGAGTTCCACTCCACCGGTCTGGCACATGCATGCTGGTCACGTTCAGTGGCACCCACACCCACACAACAAGCTTGCTGTGAAAAAATTCATTTCCCCGTCCATTATTCCACAGATGTTTGCTTTAATTTCTTCCTGATGGGGAGAGTTTGGTGCTCCATCATTCACCAGAAGATCAAACATGTAGGAAAATCCATAGGACATTTTCAGCACTACAGGAGAAGCTTGACAAAGTTTTAGAAAGCCCCATTGGCAACATTATTGTTGGGTCAGAGACAAACAAACACAAGATTGATCTTTCTTTTAAAAAAAAACACGTTCAAAATGTTTTTTGTGTTTTTTGTGCGAGCGCACGTGCGTGCACACACACGCACACACACACACATGCGGACACGCACGAGAACACACACACACACACACACACACTCAGCCCTTATAATGTAAGATTTGTTGTTCTTAAAATGCATCTATAATATTTCACATGGTAATGCATGCCACTTGCTCAGACTCCACAGAGCTATAGAGGATCTCATGCGCTCAGATTAACACTGAGAAAGGCATGTGTTAATCAGTGTTAGACTCTGGTGATAAACCAACCTCCACAGTGTGACAATAATTAACACCAAACAGTGTGGGTATACTATGTGGGTACAGAAAAATCCTGAGCGATCATTTAGGCTAACTTGGTCACATATAGTTAAAATAACACTCAGGGTTTGACTGTGTCCACTGTTCAGTATATGTCGTTTTGAGACACTCTGATACACAGGCATTGAGAATTATAAACAAGGGATTACCATGCAATAATTATGTTGTGTAAAGTAGTTCTTGAACGAGGTTCTAAGAGCAATTATGAGCAATTACACATGCAGCTGTTATTGGCAGAGGTAATTATGGTAAATAACATCCCCTATTTCAGCAATGCAAAGCAATAACACTCAATGCTAAAGATAACATTGCAGGAAGTGCTTTCAATTGAAGCTATAGTCTTATATTGTTTTCTATTGTTTGGCGGCTTTGTTTTAGCTCTCTGGTGACTGTAAAAAAAAAAAAAATGCACCATCTTCTGCAAGTGCAGATCCAAGCATTGATATTCAGAGAAGACAGCCAACGTATGTCTGATGACAGAAACCTTAAAAGGGGGGCTTCTCTTATCCTTTAATTCCACTCTTATCTCCCTTTATGTCGCTAAGATTCGAGGGGATCACATTACAATCCAACGGGCTTAGATTTCGCCTCAGTTTCATCAGAAGAACACGCACCTTTGGAGCTCTCTAGGGGAATATGTTATGGGCCGATGGATGGCCCATAACATATTCCTCGGCTAGAGCTGACCATGATCTGATTACACTGAACTATGGCATGGCTTTCCACCTCAGAGTTATATTGTCCGACATCTCCAAAGAATCTTAATTCTTTCCAAAATGTGTTTTACGTTTTCTTTTCATTTTTCATACCACAATTGTATACCAAAATGAAATTATTACATGTTGTTCATTGCACACCTTTTGAAAATGTTTGAATATTTTTTTTAGAAATATTTGAAACATTTAATTTAATATTTTCTTTTGAAAAGCGGCAACAGCAAGTTATAGCATGAGCCATATGAGTCTAATGTAAATCCTCCTCATTTTCCCTCCATCTATCCTCCTAATTTATTCATTCGTAACTCTGAGTGTTGTAACCAAATGGACCCTTACAGGTCTATTTGCATTTTGTACACTCTCAGAGTTATATTAACACTCTGGATTGTATACGGGCTCCATTTTCGTCACCGCTAAACCCCTTATCCCTAAACTTCTTTGCCTTTTTTTTTACTAGCTAAACATTTTCGAATAGTTAAAATGGCCAGTTTATACAAGCTCACAACGTGTCAATGTAGATTGGCTAGTTGAAAACTATTCAAAAATGTTTTTCAAAATAGTAAAGAAAAAAGGCAAAGAAGTTTACGGATAAAGGGTTTTAGTGGTGACGAAAATATGTCAGCAAAATTGAGAGTTTAAAAGTAAGACGGACGCATGGTGTTCACTGGTCAGTGAGAGCTGACCTGGAGTGACTGCTGTAAACCTGGAGAGTCCACTCAATCAAGTCATTCATGTCTCGGCAGTTACACTGCTATTTATAACTAGGAGGCCCGAGTTTTCCTCTGAATCCTGCCAATATTCAGCCAAGAGAGGTGCATAATATGCATATGAAAGCGCGCGCACACGGCCACACATACACACGCGCACACACACACACACACACACACACACACACACACACACACACACCCCAATTTGTGTGTTTCCGTATAAATTGCAGTTCCAAAAAGGGTACATTTTGTTCGAGCACACATACGTGCATATAGATCACCAACAAAATAAAAATGTTTGTTGAGGCCGTTGTTTTCTATCGCTGTGTGTGATTTATAGTCTTAGGCTAAAGTAACGCTATACCTTTTCCCAACGTTTTCAGGCCGTGGCCCCTCAAAAGTCAAAATAATCATATTTGAACTATAGGGACCCCCCACCATGATAAGTAGTGTGGTGGGAGATTAATCGGCAAACACATCGGCATCGGTTTGATTAATCAATCAGGCCGATTAATGAATTGGTCCGATTAATCGGTCTGTCTTTACTGATAAACAAGCCCAAAGTATAACCGCTTGAACAGATCTACAAGCGCACAATATTAAATAATATAAAGGTATTAAAGTTAAATCTGACTTGCCTAAGCCTGCAGTGCAGATATACGCTGTTTTTTCAGAATGGACAAAATTATTATAATTTTCAAATACAGAATGAGATCATATCGACATCGGTAATATTGATCGGCCATAACAGCAACTAATTATATCGGATATCGATATCAGCCAAAATGTCTCATCAGCACATCCTTAAGCACTTGGAATGTAAGAGTTGAGGCACTCGTTTTCCACAGATAAATATTGTGAAAATAGCAGATCAGTATACAAGCTCACAACACCTCATGTTGTAGCTCTGCTATTTTCAAAATGTTTGCCTCTTTCAGGACAATTTGGCCAACGTTCACCTATGTCTGTTTATTTACATTTGATGCAGTAATGGTCTTTTTCTTTTTGGTATTAAAAAGGCCTTGAACGTCCTTAAATTGATCATTTCACTGGCATCTGGGACCCGACCCGCAGGTTGAGAACCACTGCCTTATACCCAACAGTATAAAGGGTAGACAAACCGACCAGTCACCTCTACTCTAATCCACAGGTTACTCAGTAAAGTCTCCACCTGGCTGCGCACTTCTAGAAATGCCAGTTTCAGGGGGTGTGGGAGGGAGGGAGGGAGGGGGTGGCTGATTGTTTCCACATGGCATTATGCCAATTTGTGAGTTTCAAAACTCTATCCGCTTGCTACTATATAGAGCTCATGCGTGAACTGTATTTAGCAATGCAACTTGCGGAAGGTCATTTATTAACCCGACGACAGGCTTGGCCGAATTCCCTCTGTGTTCTCTCTCTCTCGTCGTCGTCACATGGCAGCTAGACTGTAACAACTGATCCTTCACCTCCCTTCAAGTTTCACTCAGCTTGTTATGTATATATAGGCTACACTACACTGTGTCCATATTCTTTTCCCTTTTTCCTTTACTGCATTATCAACAGGATATGGGATGTATACGGTAACACAGACACGCGCACGCACACACACACACACACACACACACACACACACACACACACACACACACACACGCACGCACATACACTATAGGGCTTTATGCAACTAGTCGACTAGTAAATCCACTAGTTGACATTGCTGGTACTAGTGGACTAGTTGATAAGAAGAGAAAAAAAATGATCAGCTAGAATGCTAGATTAATGTACACAGTTTTTAAATGTACAAATATTATGGGGGACGGACGGTAAAAAGGTAGTTAACCCATTCTGACCGGGCACCCATTTTGGTGTTAGCATCATGTTATGCTTTACCTATTGAAAAATAGCAGATCTACAAGCTCAGATACGAGCTTGTAGGTCTGCTATTTTTGAAAAATTCGAAGAACGACTGACATTTTTAGAATCTGATCTCAGGTCAGAATGGGTTCATCAGACCAGTGTGTGTCCAGTGGAAACCTCGTATGAATCTGATCTCAGGTCAGAATGGGTTAAACAACCAGTTGACTATAGTAAACTAGACAACTAGTCAACTAGTAACTAACACACACACACACACACACACACACACACACACAGCTGATAGAGTGCACAGCAGAATATGGACCGACAAGGGTCCCCGGTATGCGGTGATTGTGACACTCTCAGAGGTAACGCTTCAGATCTTTACTGTGTGGTCTTTGTGGGCCCACGAGTGCTCAGTTTCGTCTTGCCAATCTGCCAAACTCATCATCTGTGGCAATAGATCCTCTCCCAATTCACCCCTCTCCTGCCACTCCATCTCGCTGTCACCTTGGCAACCGCTGTGGAGGTGAACTGCCAGCTGGAGTAGCCGACCTCTTTTGGCCGTGTTCCACTAGAGCAGTCCGTATAGGCCTGCCAGAGGATGAACTGATCCTCACATAGTCCTACCACTGTTTTCAAGGTACTGTATACCTCCCAAGTCAGACCTGCATGATGTTTTTAACAACTATAGAGGGGTTTAGGTGGTTTCTGTGTTTACATCATGGTCAGCAGGCTATATGATTCAACAACAAATTTCAGTAGTAAATGTCCCTCCATCAGATGCCTGAAGTATAGACATATATACTGCCTAATGGCTTTAGGGATATTTTGACCAAATACATAAGGTCTGGTCTATTAGTTTTTTTGGCAATATTCATGAACAACAAGTAGGCCTAGGCATTGTAATAGTTTGTTTTGAACTTTCTTGAAGAATATAGCGGGGGGGGGGGGGGGGCTGTATAGGCTATGGACTTGTGTGTGTGTGTGTGTGTGTGTGTGTGTGTGTGTGTGTGTGTGTGTGCGTGTGTGTTCTCTCACAAAGCTATAGCACAATTTTTTGTATGAAAATTTATTAAATAGTTTGCCTATATATATCCATGAAAATAAACACAGTGCGGGTAAAATAAATAAGTCTGAATCGTCACACCAAAATACAAAGTATAGGCTTACTGATACACAAACGTGAGGGTAGTCAATGGGTACTTAATGTGTGCTCACTCAAACTCAAACTTCCTACCTAGAACAAAACATGGGCCTTATTATTGTACATTGTATTGAACTTAACATACCGACATAAATAATTGATTACTAACATGATCAGAATGAAAACGCCATTGACACAAAGGTGAGACAACACATGTTTGAAGGAATATAAATTATTGCAATTGTCAAAAAAAGAAATTGGTGAATAAAGCATTAAAAGCAAATTCCATCCACTTCTGTTGTTATTATGAGAAGATAAACACTGCAGCATATTACTTGGGGAACTTTTATGAAACATTGCAGAGGTGTACAAGAAAGTCCATTTCTATATCTTCACACCACATTTTATTTTTTCCCCTCTCCATAAATGTCCTTTGGTGAATTTGTGATAAACTTATACCATATTGCCAGGCCAGCTCCAATTTACTAATTTCTGTCCTTCAAAAGTTGTTGGTTGATTTATAGTGCAGAAAAATACCTGAAAAGGTAGAATAGGCCTTTTGGCTTTTAGAAATATACACACTGCTTGACATGTTTTAAGACCAAACTATATAGGACTATAGTGTTGGATGGGTTTAACAATTTCATAGCCTTAATTAATATTTAATAAACAAATTAATCAAGGAAATTATGTGAATTTGAAAATATTGTCCAAATGAAATGCCATTTTTATTTTTTACATTTCAAGTTAGCCTTCATATAAGGCTATAGTAGTTTTATATCCATGGTATGCGTTTCACGTCTCGCTGTACATTCTTTTGCAGTCTATCGGTGACGGTGAGTCAGAACTCATGTTGCCAACCTGTGAATACGCGTCGTTGTCCGGCGTGTGTGGGAGTCCCGGCGGCGTCATTCTCTTCTCCTTCTGCCTGCGGTTGCAGAACCAGACGCGCACCACCTCCTTCTCCAGCTGCAGGGAGTCCGCCAGGGAGGTGATCTCCTGCGCGGCGGGCTTGGGACTCTTCAGAAAGTGGCTCTCCAGCGCGCCCTTGACGCTCACCTCGATGGAGGTGCGCTTTTTACGCTTCCTGCCCTGCGCGGCGATCTTGTCGATGCTGGTCGGGCTGCCCGTCGTCGAGTCGGCCTCCTCCAGCCACTTGTTCAGCAGCGGCTTCAGCTTGCACATGTTCTTGAAGCTCAGCTGGAGCGCTTCGAACCGGCATATGGTGGTCTGCGAGAAGACGTTGCCGTACAGCGTGCCCAGCGCCAAGCCCACGTCCGCCTGGGTGAAACCCAGCTTGATTCGTCGCTGTTTGAACTGCTTGGCGAAATGCTCCAGGTCGTCCGACGTCGGGGTGTCCTCGTCGGAGTGCGGGTCACTGTTGTTGCCCACGCCGCCGTGGTGGTGGTGCTGGTGGTGATGTGCGCTGTTGTTGTTGTTGTTGTTGTTGTGATGGTGGTGGTGGTGGTGATGGTGGTGGTGGCCCCCGTGGTGGGGGTCGAGATCCGGGGATTCCCCTCCGCGCGCCGCCACCTGCAGCGCCGGGTGCATCAGGCTCTGTCCACCCTGGGAAGAAGCCCCGAGCATCCCGTTGAGCGTGAAGCCACCCGGCTGGGAGTAGATGAGAGGCTGCTGCTGCTGCTGCTGCTGCTGCTGCTGCTGTCCCGCCTCGGCGATGCCGCTGCTCCCCCAACTCCCCAGGTGTGTCTGGTGCACCACGGATCCCAGATGAGGAGACCTGTGGTGCTGCAGAGCAGCAGCGGAGGAGCCCGGGTGCAGGAGAGCCTGATCCCCCCTAGTCCCCGCCGCGCTTCTCTTCGCGTCCTGCTGCTGCTGCTGGGAGCCGGAGGAGGACCACGGAGAGCTGCTGGCCTCGGCCGCCGCCACCGCGGCCGCGGCTGCCGCTGCGGCGGCGTGGGGCAGCGATGTCACCCACTGGTGGGCATGGCTCAGCATGTTGTGCCCCCCGTTGCTCCCCGCCGCCGCCTGCACCATGGCCCCCTGCATGAAGTCACTCGTCTGCACCATCTTTATGGAGCTGGGGTCTCCCCTGTAGCCGCCACCGGACACCGTTGTCACAGCGGTGCTGCCCGGCTGCATGCCAAGGCTCCCTAGTCCTCGGTCAGAGTGTATGATGGAGCCGGTCGATAAAATCCTGCTGTTGGTTAAATATGGGCTTGAGGAGGTGGCCGTTGCCATACCCCAAACCATATATTCTTGATGTCTGATGATGATCTCTTTTTTGATTGATTTGAATAGGCTACTTTTTTTTTGTTTCTATTCCATTGGGTTC
The DNA here is from genome assembly GCF_963924005.1 of Protomyctophum bolini. Taxonomy (NCBI): domain Eukaryota; kingdom Metazoa; phylum Chordata; class Actinopteri; order Myctophiformes; family Myctophidae; genus Protomyctophum; species Protomyctophum bolini. The sequence continues at coordinate 5,956,570 of NC_137877.1, read as the reverse complement.
ACTGCAGGGCTATACAAATTAGGCTACTATTGTGTTATATTAAAAAAAACGTATAAGTTCAGCTGCCATGTGCCTATACTCCATAAAGTGTACATGAAATGACGAAGCTATAATGAATTTATGTGCATAGAAATGTCTTGAAAAAAGAATAAGCTACACAGATCTCCCTTACTTCCAGTTCCACAGCATGTGAAGAAATAAAAGCCATCAAAAGTTTGTGGGCCCGTGAACTCAGCGGCTGGTTTAATCCACAGGCTTGGCACATTGAAAAAAAATCTTCTCTTTTGTCCTCGCCAAGATATACGGAGGTTGTTGGTACCCTGTATTCTATTAATGCCTTGAAGAGAGGATGAAAATGAAGACACACTGGTGGACGGTCCTCAAATCTTCTGACTGCAGCGCTCACTCACTCCATCAAGTCTACTCTACACACCCTGTGCGACCGGCGCTACACGCGAGTGTTTACCCTGTGCCAAGCATGCACACGCCTTTCTATCTCCGTCCAATTACGACAGGAAGTTTCAGCACAACTCCCGCTGATTGGACAGATACCCGCAGAGAGGAGTTGGTTGAAGCCTCGGGTCGGGTGCGCACAGTTCTTTATAGTTTAGGGGGGTAGAAAGGCACACAAATATAATGTTCTGTGTGTCAGTGTGGCTCTATAGAACACAACATGGTTATCTTAAACAAAAACCACACTTCCAATATTATAGGCTAAGCCTATTTGCCGCACAAAATAAGTATAGGCCTTATATAGGCTGAAACAACACAACTAGGCTATAAACTGTATTTAATTGATTAGCAAGATACACTTTGGCAGTGGTTTTACTTAAAATAGATTCCACTGACATTCATGGCTGTCTATTGAGCTTTGGGCTATATCAAAATTACCACGCCACAGAAATCAGTGATCTGGGATTATACTGTATATTTAATATATAAAAATCACACCTGTGTGAAGTGAGGGGCGCTAATATATTAAAGTCTATAACTCGTGTTGATTAGGTGATGTAATGGTCAGTCACGTAAAACAATAAACGGTGCAAACACAAACATTAAAGAGACAATATAACATAATGAGTTACATTGTACATTTTCCCTTCATTGTCAATGGTGTTTACAAAACAAACATTGAACTAAAGACAAACATTAAACCTACGTATGGATATATAAAATATATATAAATATACTGTGAGGGGCGCTAATAATATATTAAAGTCTAACTCATGTTACTATGATTAGGTGATGTAAATCGATTTACATCGACAAAACCAAACATTCAATTTAATGTTTGTGTTATAGGGACAAAATGATGTAAATTTCCCTTCATTAATTGTCAATGGCGTATTTAATGTTTGTTTAAGGAAAAACAAACACTAAACCTACACACCTCAATAATAGAGGGCAACAGGGCCATGTCAAGGATAGCCTATAGCTATATACTCATGGCGGAGGTTTAGCTTCTTCTTGCATCTTAATGCGCCATAGCTCCTTTTCATCACGACGAGGGGAAGGCCACAGTGCATGGTGTGACGCACTGCTCTAGTGAGCGCGGGGTGCAACCCAGCAAGCCGTTTGATATTCCACCTTGGCTTTAATACGAGTCTATATTCTAACAGAATGTTTCCATACGAGTCTATGGTTGGCCTGGTAAATACATGCGCAGAGAGACTATTTAACTAAGGCTAGATACTCAACATTTCTCTACCCACAAGTTTCCCCACTTTTAAAAGCCTTATGTGTGCAGAATCACCTTGAACACATGCAGTTTTGTGATAGTGGCTGGAGGAGGACCCACGTTGAATGCAGCCTATAATAAATGTGGTGCCAATTCATGTTTTCTTTTCCAGCGGATTTGTTTTGGGTCTGGTTCAAAAAGTGGCCTAATGGTTAATAGAAGAAAGCTAAAACCTCCGGGCCACATAATATAGGCCACTATAACCGCCGATTTGGCCAAACATTTGGGCCTAGCTTGCAGGACAAACGATTTGATGCGTTATTTACATTTTTAAAGTGAGAAAGAAAAAGAAAAATCAATAAAAAATGGATCTAAATGTGAGATACGTACGGTATAATCCCGTCATGCATTTGTGCATATAGTTCTCAAATCACCATGGAAACCGGGTGTCTCCCCAATGCCCATGCATGCATGCAGCGACCATCTAGGGAGGCGCTATTCGACTGTAGGACGGACCCCATGGGCCATATCCAAATAATATTTGCACTGGACTAATAAATTATAACTGTGGTGTCACCACATTCCCATGTTCTCAATATGACTGTTATATAGGCCAAAAATAGCTGTCAAACGTATTGCTGCAGAGGGGGGTCCTTAATCCACAATAGGCCTATGGTGAGAACACTTTAAAGCCAGTGCATGGCAGTTACAATTTGGAGAACCATGATGGACGATAATTGCGACCGTATAGGCCGCAGAATACTACATTATGAAAACCTGTCAGTCAGTCCGTCCGTCACGCCACCATATATGGCCGTCAGTCAGTCATGTCTCGTGACACGCTTGCATATATGGCCGTCTCAATATATGAAGATCACGACACTGACCTCATCAAACCCTGGATAGCCAGAGAAGACTGGATCATCACCTAGATCTGCATATATCCAGCTAGCATCATATCTCTGCATCCGACCTCAAACCCTTAGATCTCCATATATGGAGCTGAGCCGACCTGTTCTGACATTCCATATGTTGATCCACCCCCACCTGTCCTTCCTCTTCGATGTCTCCCTTTTGACTGATACCTGTCCATTCAAACCCTAGACGGGCACGCCCCAAAGTTATTAGCGCAGCCGTGCCCGTCAGCCAGCGAAAACTAGAGTTCTCAACAGTCCCGAAAATTAAGGCCCGGCCCTACCTGGGCCCTGACTGGTGGGTTTAAAGCTCACAAATGATAGGCTATAAACTAAGAAACTATGCACAGTGTAATCCTTGATTTCTTTCTCAAATAATCAACTTTAAATAGGCTATATAGCCTGGCTACAATTTGCACCGCACACTGGTCAACATTTGATGAAACCTGTTGAATAAGTGAACCATGAAATATACACTAAAGAGTAAAGACCTTTTGATATTTTGCAAATGTACCATAATGTTCTGTATTTTTAGCAGTAGTAGTAGCCTAGGCCTATACAGAAAACCAGACAGACTGCAGTAATGTTTTTCATGTGTTGTGCTAGCTGGTCACAGTGCAGGGTCCTCTGTTTGTTATTCATGAAGGAAGCTGGGTGAAGAGGCCTTCATACAATGCTCGCTCTCTCTCTCTCTCTCTCTCTCTGACTACAAGGTTAATTCTCAGTGTTTTACTGCAATAAATACTGCAATTAATTCAATAGGATTGGCACACATTTGTGTCGGGTACAGCCTATTTTGACCCCAATGCATTGTTCATCTGTATTATATCCCTGCTTTTACACAGAGGAACCTTACTCTCTCACTCCTTTCTGCTCTGTTCGGTCTTCAATATGCACAGCAGCTTGGCCATTCCTGCCCCGGGCTATTTTCTTTGGTAGACGTTTGAAATATGCAAATGCTCCCGTCGAAAATTGCAAGGGAAAACCTTCATCTGTGTTCCAGGAGTTTTCAACTCAAAGAACCAGATGATTTCCTTATAGTGGGAACGACTCGAGCAAAGGCAGGCAGACAGAAACAAAACTTTGGATGACAAAGGCATGGCTGTTATTGTTGTTGTCATCATCATGCTGATGTACTCGTTGGTTCTTTGGAACCTGAATGGACAGAATAGCGCAGCAATATTTTTTTCTTAGACCTTAATTTGAAAGAGGATATATTTACGCGTGTGCGCGCGGCCGCGCGCACACACACACACACACACACACACATGGGGATACGTTCACACACACACACACACACACACACACACAAAAGGACTAGCAAAGAAATCATATTCCCCATGTACGTGACCTATGCCATGCACTGCAATAGCCATGCGTGATGTTGTCTATTGTTGCAGAACTGCTCTTGTAAGCAGTGGGTTGTCGGGACTTGGGAGGCATTGACGACAGTGTATACGCCGGGGCCGTCACCAACTGTCAACATGTGCGGAAGAAGAGTGGCAGAAGCTTTGCAGCTCAGACGTTTTCATCCTCTATATTTCACAGATTCCACATGATCCTCTGGTTATGATCATGAGTGTGTTTGTTTGACACTCTGCTCTCCCTGAGTCAGAGAAATCCTTCGCATTAAAAAGCCTCCCTATACACCCAAACATGTTTAGCCTATATCAGGAAACAGAGAGAGAGAGCCGCCGCAGACACATAGACACAGTAAGAGAGAGAATAATGAAGATAGAAGGGGTAAGAAGAAATGAGGGGGGAAAAATAGGACAACGAGATATCAACAAGACATATAGTGCATACAGTACATCCCTGAAGCCTCAGGACACAAAGTAGAGTGAAATCTGAGACAAATATGTCTAATAATAATGTCTCCACATACAGATGTTTGGCCATAATGTCTCAGTGTCAATTTGAGTAGTTGTTGTTTTGTCCATAATAATAATAATTAGATAAATCAGCAGGCGTGGAAAAGCTTTTTGGGACATGCTTTTCTCAGACTCGACTTGATACTATATACACTATAGGGAAGGAGGGGAGGACATGAGAAGAGGAGGGGAAGAAATGAGAAGACGGGGGGGGGGGGGGGGGGGGGGGGGACGACGACCTGCCATGTTTTCAGCACTGGAACAACAGTCAATTATACCACCCCCTGCTGTGGGATAAATGACGATACCCAAAAGGACAAATGTGCTGGTTAAATATTGTTGTGGGTCAGTCCATTATGTGGCAATGGGGGGGAAGTTAATTTGTGAATTATCTCAGCAGATTTCACAGGGGCCAAAGTGTCAAGAAATGGGACAGACAACGGTGGGGGGGCAGAAAAATGGTCTTCACCTCTACTCATTGCAATATTTCTTATTTGTATGCACATTAAGGTGTGTACGGGGTGTTTAGATTTGTCCATGTGTGTGCGTGTCTTTATTATGTGTAAGCCTTATGATGTAAGCTCTCCTTAGCATTGCTGGTGTGTTTCCAGCAGAAGGTTACGTTGAATATTTATGCCGCGCCACATGAAATGCAGAAGGAGATGGAGAGGACAGAACAGAAACATCTGGACTGTCATTGAAGGAGAAGAAAGGAAATTGAGAAAAGATGAAACTGGGTGCTTTGTGAATCTTTTGATAAAAGCGAGGCCTGTGCAAATAGCCCGACGACTCTGCACACGAAGAAGACGCGGAAGTGGTCGCTGCAGAAGAGGAAAGATGTGAGAGACTTTGATTTCCCTTTACCATCATAAGCTTTACCTACTTTGCCCGCCATGTGCAACGAGCACGGAATTTCTTTTATGGACACTGGTGTCTTGTTGTTTTCTCTGTGCGGGTATGCAAAGTGTTTGTATCAGGTATTCTCTCTCTCTCTACTTCTTTCCCTTCAAACATTCCTTCACTTCACGGTTTTCAAATAAGACGTTTGCAGCAAAGCAACAGGGGAAATTTTGTCAGGAAATACCTCCTGCTCTGCAGGCTGTGGTATACGGACAACCGTAGCCCTGTACCCGAGCCCAGACACGGGCCAAGTCAAACAGAGGGTTGTCCCTGAAGGCCGTGGCTGGTCAGACACAGTCTGACTGGCCCCGGGGCCTTTCATGAATGGACAGATTTCTCTCTGAAGCCCCCACCTGCGGGGCTACACATGATTATAGAGGATCTCTGTAGTTAAGGACGTTTCTCAGGTGGCTTTGGAAGGAAATATCATATGATGAAATTATTAAGTATAACTCCCGTACAAGCCACAGAACGTACACTCACACCGTTTCTAATTTACATCTCTCTACATGCCGTTATACCTATTTAAATGGCCCGGGTCCCCCCCACCGCACACCCAGTCTTCCTGTGAGTTATCAAATGGTTCACCACGGTGAATCGTAGACAGTCATCATCTCAATCAAGTAAAAGAAAGTATCCAGCCAGTATGTAAACAATTCCTTAATTTCAGACATGCGCCAGGTCACAACTCAAAGCAAGTACCGGTATGCAAATAGTACATGTTTAACCCAGCTGATTAATCAGCTGAGTGAAAGCTGCAAGTAGCTGCATTTATAATCAGCTCTGCTTTGGCACAATTGCGTTTCATTTCTTTGAACATTCCCAGATTAGCAGAACACGAACGCTCTTATTACAAATTTGTCACTGGTAAGTGGCGCTGTACACCGTCAAATGGAGCACAGCATCAGCAGAGAAAGCTACCGTGTGATCTAATTAAATAAGTACCATGTATTCTCTTACGCGCAGCAGGTAAATGACGGCACGCAGCTTTGGAATGAACAGCTCTTCACTGCTCAGGAAGAAGAATCACATTAATATTCCCTTTTGAAAGTCACAACCCCCCATCGCACGTTGATTGAGTGTCACAGCACAGAGAAATGCCATTTCTATTTCCCCCACAACAGTGTCAATGTCTCACTAAGAGGACGGATGTTGAGTTTGAGGAAAACTTATAGTGACTGGCTTAAAAAAAAACCCATTCATTAACATGAGAGGCACACTTTTTGGTTTGGGATGCATTGGAAGTTGATTTTAAAGCATTTTGTGCCCAACACACTGCAAAACCTGTCAGTCCGTCAGTCCGTCAGTTAGTCCGTCCGTCAGTCTGCCACACCTCGTGACACGTCACGCCACCATATATGGCCGTCAGTCTGTCACGCCTCATGATCAAACCCTGGATAGCCATACATGGAGAAGATCACACCTAGATCTGCACATATGGAGCCGGGAACATGTAGCAACTCTACATCTGACCTCAAACATCAAACCCTTAGATCTCCATATATGGAGCTGACCAGTTCTGACATTCCAGATGTTGATCCTTGCCCACCTGTCCTTCCTCTTCGATGTCTCCCTTTTGACTGACACCTGTCCATTCAAACCCGCCCCAAAGTCATTAGCCCAGCCACGCTCGGCACCGGCGAAAACTAACAGGCCCAAAATCTAAGGCCCGGTCCTACCAGGGCCATAACTGGGCCCTAACTGGGCTGGCACGAGACCCTGCAGCCTGGGCTTACTAATTCACCCTACCTCCCCTGAAAACGTCAAAAAAGAAGAAAGTAAAAAGGTCCATATATACTGTATATTGGCATTCCCAAACCTGTATAGTTTCAGCCACATCACGCCACCAAAAAGAGAACAAATGAATCCTGCTGAAGGTCTGTCTCCGTTCACTGCACTGTGGTTCATCAACATTAATTAACCCATTCTGAACGGGAACCCGTTTTGGTGTTAGCATCATGTTATGCTTTAGCTATTGAAAAATAGCAGATCTACAAGCTCATAGCGCGCCACCGAGTGGCGCGCTACGAGCTTGTAGGTCTGCTATTTTTTGAAAAATCGAAGAACGGCTGACATTTTTAGAATCTGATCTCGGGTCAGAATGGGTTCATCAGACAGTGTGTGTCCAGTGGAAACCTCGTGTGAATCTGATCTCAGGTCAGAATGGGTTAAAGAAATCTCTCCCTTGCCGTATACTCATCAGTCCAACTGTATACAGTCTGAGGCCTGGTGCAATATGACAATGGAGTCATGCCTACTTTTAACTTTTAAGAAAACATGGCATATGTGTCCCTGGCTGCACGGAAACAAAAGTTTGCTCTCTTGACTCGCTCGCTCGCACGCACGCGCGCATGCACGCGCGCATGCACGCACTGTTCACTAACCACCATAGTTGAACCTGGCCCACAGATCTCCAGACTCATATCGTGCCACCATGCTGATGACCTTGGCAAAGCATGTTGAAAACACACAGTCTACCTTTGATCTACATTATCAAAGACCTCTCTCTCCTCCATGGACTAAAGGCTACTATTGTTTTTGTTGTTGTTATTTATATTGTTTTCCATCCTCATGAGACAAAGCATGTCTGACCATGACTCTGATGCTAATGTGGAGGTGGAGAGGGCGTTTTTAATGAGCTGCAGAGCAGATCAGAGGGGCTCAGGAGAGGACTACAGACAGAGAGGGAATAGGTAGCATTGAACATCAAAAACACAACTATAGACAGTACACTATAGCCTCTGTGCTCTTTACTAGCCCTGACCCCTCCGTTGTACAGTACAGTACAATTACCAGCAAAAACATTTGTGTTGCATTTGCACGGAAAAGTACTAGGATTAATTCAGAGAATCAAATGGAAAATGGAACTAAATTAAGAGCCTGCGGTTAAGACCTATTGACATGGTCTTAACAGCTGTATAACATTTAAATCATGATTTGTTATTCACTCACTTAAATACATTCTTAAACAACTATTAACAAACATTTAACAAATCATTAATAACTCTGTAAAGGGACATTTCACCGCTGGAAGAAACTGCAGTCACTCAATGTTAATAAATAGTATTTGTAGGCCCAGGCCGGCCTAGCGTTCCGGGCACCTATGGCTGGTAATCCAGCCTGACAGGGTGTCGTGAGTTCGACTCCCGATCCCCCCCCATCTCTCTCCCCATTTCCTGTCAACCTACTTTTCAATCTATTAATAAAAGGCGGAAAAGGCCCCAAAACTTATCCTAAAAAAAAGAGAAAAAAAACATTTTGTAGTAACATTAGGACAATTTGAAATTTGCACCCGAATGGCCAGACAAATAATGTGGCCCTTTCACCATACTCTTTAACTTTGTGAATGATCTAGTAACTGCTTATAAATGGACAGTAATACAAAAACTTGTCTCCGTTCCCTGCTGTATGCGAGTGCTTACGCATTCATGTCATGAGCCGGAGTCAAATGACTGCCATGAATAATAATGACATTATACATATGCAATTGTTTTGTAACTTATCAGACGCATCAATCAGCAATAACAAAGCGTGGTGTCACTAAAAGGAGAGATTATGCATTTTAAAACGTACATTTTGAGTTGAACCAGCAACATAAGCTTGTCTTCTCATGAGCAAAAGATGCAGATGGCTTCTTTACAAGGACATCTCCAGTAAATAAAAATGGCAAAGCCACACATCTCTTGAGCCAGAGTCAAACCTGTGACATCTTTAGCGATGTCCTTGGCTGCATGTGCATTATGCATGCCGGCTGGTCACAGGAAGACCCTGATGTAGATTATTTTTAATGTATTAATTAAAACATGTCCTCAATAATCACCAATTTAACATGGCACTAAATGTGATTATGTTAGCACCTTGTCAAATTCTGGTGTTTGATGAGCCTGCGTTTTTTTGTAAGTGTATAGTTGCGCAGACAGACAGAAAATCAATAACAAGAAAATATATTTATTTGTCATTTCTTGTTCATTTTCTTTGTTCAATTCAGTGGTCATGAGTTGGTATTGAGTATTACTTTTATTAGTATTTGTCAGAGGCGATATTTAAGATGTTTAGAATAGGTGCAGCGATAGTTCATTGAGACATACATTACAGAAGGTATTTACATGTGCGGAACTTTGAACTGAGTGTCTATCTATTAGAGTTAACTAAAACTAGACTAAAACTTGGTGCGTGAGTTTAGTGAAATAAAAATAAATTTGTGTACTAAATTATACAGAAAATAGTTTTGTCAATTTGTCAAAAAGAAGCCAAACGCGGGAAAATATCATGGCCTGACATTCTTAAAAATGCATCCTTTATTCCGTATTAGAACTGTTTTGTTGTCATGATGAGGGCAGCACTGCAAAGATGTGCCTCAAAAACAGTGCTCTTGGGGGGAAAATAAGCAGATGGGTGGAAGGAAAATAAAATAGTTGTTTACCTTTCTTCCCCCTTCAGAATGGAGGGGGATCCATCAGGCACTGTGTAAATCAATCTGCTTCTGCTTAAAGGCCTGTCAATTTAGCCCTGACGTCTGGCAGGCTGACATCACTCACTGGATATTTAACGTGAAGGCCAATTAATCATCATGATTAATTCACTCACAAACTGCGAGCAACTGTTCAACTTCAGCTTTCCGCCTTTCCCAGTGACATCTGAATTCCCCTCTCAATTGTGCACTTAATATTTCCCACATCATGAAGACAGAGAGGAAGAACAGCTAAAAGAATAGCACTCATCCTAGACAGATTTGCTCGCTTCCTCACCCCTCAATACTGTCCTAGTACAGATTCACCAGCTCAATCAGACTTGGCAACATGACTGTAGAAAGTAACAGTAGTACAGTAAAGAACTTGGGGGTCATTATTGATTCTGAATTTAATTTTAATTCACACATTACTCATGTTACCAAGATTGCCTTTTTTCACCTTAAAAATATTGCACAAATCAGAGCCTATCTGTCATTGGACGATGCAAAAACGCTAATTCATGCCTTTGTTTTTTTCTCGGCTTGATTACTGCAATGCACTTTTTCACTCACACTTTCACAACAGAATGTTGTATAGCTGATGCATGAGTCTTGTTGACTGTTGCAAGCTCGCAATTCATTTCCAATGGGAGTCACGTGGTTTGAAGAGACAAACGTGTTGTATGAGGGGGAGGGGGGCAGTCGAAACACCGCCGAAAGCCGTACAACAGCATCAAACAAAAATGTTCCATTGGAAATGCATTAGGGCGGCCATGACACTTACAACTTGTTTACATCTACCATGCAACATTGTTGTATGCTAGATGTATAGGTGTAAGTGAGGCCTGACAGATTACAACTTGTCCAAAATGCAGCAGGCAGAGTTTTAACTAAAACTAAGATGAGAGAACATATTACTCCAGTTTTAGCTTCACTGCACTGGCTTCCGGTTGTTTTTAGGATTGATTTTAAAATTCAATGGTCTTGCACCTTCCTACCTACATGACTGCCTGCCTAAATATATCCCAAACCGCCCCTAAGGTCTTCCACTGCTGGCCTGCTCGCTCGCAGTTGCCTAAAGAAATGGCAACTAAAAAATACGGGGAAGCAGCTTTTTGCTTCTACAGGCTGACGGCGTGGAACAAACTCCCACTGTACCTTCGACCTTTAATGTGTATGCCTTGCTTTGCTTTTCTTTCTTTCTCCATTGCTCTGTAAAGCACTTTGAGCTGCATTTCATGTCATGAAAGGTGCTATACAAATAAAGTTTTATTTATTATTATTATGTGCCCAACAATGGAACGAACTTGCGCACTATACTTGTGAGGAGGACATCGCAATTTTTAGGATGCCAATTTTATCAAAAATAGGTAATCTACAAGCTCAATCACCACCACGTATCACACTGCAACACAGTGTGAAAATGTAGATCAGCTATTTTCGGTATGCAACTAAGTATAAATCAGGCAGTCCATTCCCAACCCAATGCCTAATCCTAACCCCATCCTAAAGAAAAAGTTAGGACAAGGAAAATGGTCTATTGCTAAAATTCTACTATACTTGAGGGGACGTTTGGCCCTCACAAGTATAGTAATACAAGAACGAACACACACACACACACACACACACACACACACACACACACACACACACACACACACACACACAAGTCCAAGGATACGGCGTGCTCTTTGTAATTGGTTTTGCTCTTCAAATCTATAATGTTAACACAGTCTTGTGTGTGAATAATAATGAAGCTTACTTATAATGAAGCTAGACTCTATAGTAAAAACCTGCCATTTCTGACACAGCAAACTGTTTGCTTAACCTAATATTTCCTTTAGTTTAACTTAATATTGCCCACTCCATCTCCATGAAAAAGGAAAATCACACATTAGGAAAGTGAAGCATGAATATGTAAATTCCCCCCAGAAGTTATTATCTCGGCAAAGGCAATGGAAATGGCCAACACTGTGTTTTAACCACTTAACCCATTCTGACCTGAGATCAGATTCATACGAGGTTTTCACTGGTCTGATTAACCCATTCTGACCTGAGATCAGATTCTAAAAAATGTCAGTCGTTCTTCGATTTTTCAAAAATAGCAGACCTACAAGCTCGTAGCGCGCCACCGAGTGGCGCGCTACGAGCTTGTAGATCTGCTATTTTTAAATAGCTAAAGCATAACATAGTGCTAACACCAAAATGGGTGCCCGCCCAAAATGGGTTAAAAACCCAGCATGTGTGGAGTTTGCATGTTCTCCCCTAGGGTAGGTACCTCCCCTTGGCCAGCCGGGGCGCCTGATGGGGGGAAATAAACTGGTCGGAATAACGTGTTCTTTCCACACACTACAGTACGTCCGGCCGGGGAAACCCCCCCCCCCCGTCAGGTGAAAATAAGCAGCTTGGACTCCTCATGCATAGAAGGAAGCATGAGGTTTGTCTGCTGCCCTCCCCAGGTTGGCAGAGGAAGTGTATAGAGCCCAGGATTACATTAGATAATTGACACTGGGTGAAAAAATGGGTTGCAAAATCGTGGGGAAAAAAAACCCCAGCATCTGTATTCTGGGGGAAACCAGAGCTGAAACTATAGCAGATCTACAAGCTCGTCCGAGTACGACCCATTGTGAGCTTGTAGATGGGCTATTTTCAGCGAAGGTGCAAAGTGTATGGGACTCCAACGGTCAACCAAGTATAGGGTAAGTCGTTAAGAGTTTGGAGCTAGATCGGTTTCTTCTTCAGTTAATGAAAAGGCCAATTTCCTTTTCTCATCCTTTCCGTGTGGCTCTGGTAACAGTGCTTCGCTTAGTGGGGGGATTATGTGCATTTGGTCTGGATTGACATCCATGGATTACACCGTCCTCCGCTAAGGACACTTACAACTTGTTTACATCTACCATGCAACATTGTTGTATGCTAGATGTATAGGTGTCAGAGAAAACAATTGACAGATTACAACTTGTCCAAAATGCAGCAGGCAGAGTTTTAACTAAAACTAAGATGAGAGAACATATTACTCCAGTTTTAGCTTCACTGCACTGGCTTCCGGTTGTTTTTAGGATTGATTTTAAAATTATTATACTTGTTTATAAAGCTCTCAATGGTCTTGCACCTTCCTACCTACATGACTGCCTGCCTAAATATATCCCAAACCGCCCCTAAGGTCTTCCACTGCTGGCCTGCTCGCTCGCAGTTGCCTAAAGAAATGGCAACTAAAACATACGGGGAGGATCGAGATTACATTGACATATACATATACATATACATGGACAGGCTATGGATAGTGATCACAATTAACTAATGCATGACAAATGCATGCATTCATTGCTCCGATCTTCACTATGCTCAGCGTGTATACCCCCCCATGTGCTCTTGTGTTTGTCCTCTCTCCTGAATCCTGTTCTGATTGGCCAAAGCTGAGTCATGGCGAAGTCAAAAGGTTGAATGATTCATGAACGCAATTGGCTGATTGATGGCTTCCTCAGTCTCAGGCTTGTGATGGCTGCATAATACTAGCCCATTCTGACCTGAGATCAGATTCATACGAGGTTTCCACTGGACACACACTGGTCTGATGAACCCATTCTGACCTGAGATCAGATTCTAAAAATGTCAGTCGTTCTTCGAATTCTTCAAAAATAGCAGACCTACAAGCTCATAGCGCGCCACTCGGTGGCGCGCTATGAGCTTGTAGATCTGCTATTTTTCAATAGCTAAAGCATAACATGATGATAACACCAAAATGGGTGCCCGGTCAGAATGGGCTAGAGGACGTAGACAGCAGATCAATCTATCAATCATATCTGCCCTGACAACAGTGATCCATCGAGGGAATGCTCTTTAGTTGCAATGTAGCCACTTTTGAATCGGGCAAATGAGTACTGTCAATTTCAGAGTCCAAGTGCAAAGGCTGACACCTTTACATTGGCATTATGCTGGCACCGCATTATGCCAAAGGCAATGCATTGTTCCTGTGCAGGAACATCTGTTAAGCACATGATGTGACTAGTAGTCTATACATTCTGCCTCGGCTTGGTTCTAGTCTTTCTATAGTCTTTCTATAGTCGTTCTAGTCTTTTCTGTCAATCTTCAGCAGCATACCGGTAGCCACTCAATAGGTGACGAACATGGTAGGACTTATCTTACAGAATAGATCTTAATGGGATGTGTTAACTGGAACCAATGATATCTATGAGTCGCAATAGGAACTGTACACTACTAGAGCCAACTTCAATGACTTTAGACTGAGTTTGAGAACCCCATTTAGTAAAAAAAAATCTTTTCAAAAAAGATATTCTCAATGTCCAGTTATATACCCATCATCAAACATTACAACACACAGCTGTGCAAAGTTGTCAATGAGTCAAAAAGCCATACGGTGATTCCTATCCACCTCACCGAGCAGATCGCAGCTTCCGGACGGCGATGCAGTCCACACTACAACAAAAGTCCAACATAGAACATAGATCAATCACATTGCAATTACAATCTTTTAATTAACTGATCCACCTCTCTCCCGATAGACCCTCCCTCCTCAGCTCCCACCACCACCACCTGCACCCCCCTGATGACAGTGGGCACTGGGCCGAACGGAGCGCCAGCAAGCATGTTGCTGGCTCCGCTAGCTCACTCTCCGGGCTACATTTGAAGAGTGAACATGAAAGCAAACCGTGGCCTCCTCCACATGGGCCAGAATCGGATCTTAATTAAAAAGCCTTGCATGTTATTTGCCGTAACAAAGGGAAATTTGGGGGTTCATTTAAATCCAATTAGGCCCGGGCCGATGTCTCAGGAGATGAGAGAGTAATTGCTGTTTGAACACAGAGGTCTTTGTTCTGTGCTCTAGTAGATTGATAAAGGCAATAAGCACACAATGTGGAACCACCGGAGATGGATGGGGTTGTGAACATACGACATGGAGGCTTTAACACACCGGGACCATGTAACAAGACAATTAGTAAAGAATGGTACCAGGTCTCATTCTGCGAAAGAAACGTGTAAGAGATTGAGATGCCTTGCTGTAAATGTCAGTGTGAAAAGATCAGTGTTGTTAATTAGTTCAATCTGATTATTGCCTTGTATCACACAATGAGCGATTTGGTAAAAATCCAGGTGTACAGTACCTACTACTACTACTACTACTACTAATGTATCATTTAAATTCATTGTAGCAATTTTCTATTGTTGTGTGTAGGAACCGAGGTGGCCATCTTCTATACTTCATGCATCCACCGTTCAAATCATTCAGCGATTCATGAGTGGCTCAGGTCCTCAGGACGGCATTCTCTCCAATTGGTTGAAATGGAGCCTGGTGGTAAATTAATCCATACCGCTCTTCCCGCCCACCCATGAAGACACAGACAAATGTGTGATCTGGTGACTGGAGGTGGTCAAGCGAGCCTTATCTGATTCAGCGCACAACCACCCACCCACCCACGCACGCACGCACACGCACTCCTGTGGCAGTGACCTCTCACCTTTGACCTGTCTGATGATCTATCGATCATGTCTGGCTCTGCCTGTGGTACCGTACGTGGCACCATAACCAGTGAGGCCATGGACATGTTGAAATGTGATTAGTGTAATGATATCCCAGTTATAATCCAGTTATCGGAAAACAAAACCCCAAATCCTCTGGGGGAGGCAGGTCGTTGAAATTATTGAAATTATTGGAAGAAGTAACATCCGGGCTTCTTTTGCAGTAGCTTGCGGGCAGAGATAGGCCTATGCCATGGAAGGAAAACGGATTCACACTGAATTCAGATATTCTGCGGTGGTCCGCCTACGCTGGACGTCTCAAGGCCTATTCATAGTCTGGATTTTCGGTGGTGAGGTGACCACCGCTCCGGTGGTGAGCTGACCACCGGAGCTGAAATAACGTTGAGCGGTGGTGAGTAAAAACAGAGAGAGGGGCTGGAGCGGAGGCGGCGGTGGTTTTGTTCTTCACTGCGGCTCGTGACGTCATGTTGTAGTTCGGTGGTCACCTCACCACCGAAAATCCAGACTATGTATGGAGTCTGGAGTCTGGACCTGGTGCCACGTCCCATCTATTATTACATTTGGGAGAATTCCACGCCCACATATTTGCGCCCATGAAGCGCACAGCATTGTGGGGGGCGGCGATGGCTCAGGGGTAGAGTGGCTGGATGGTAACCGCAAGGCTGCCAGTCCGAACCCTGTGGGCTCCCCCAGAGTTAGTGTCGAAGTGTCCTTGAGCAAGAGACACTGAACCCCTAATTGCTCCTGATGTGCTGGTTGGTGCCTTGCATGGTTTCCGCTGCCATCGGTGTATGAATGTGTGTGTGAATGGGTGAATGTATAATGCACAATCTATGCAAAGCGCCTTGGATAAAGGCGCTATATAAATGCACCGTTTACCATTGTGCGCCAGTTCGCCAAGTCATACACCGCGAGTGTGCAGAAGTGCCATTCACGTCTGTGCTTTGTCGCCGTGATATATACGTCACTGTCTTCACCTCTGCGTTTTCAACCCAGCACTGCATGTGGGTCTGCTGAGACACAACGGGACACAACGGGCCTTTCCTACAAACAGCAGTATGTGAAAGTGAAAGTGTGTGAAAAAGAGCCCTTTTCTGTATTGCATTGAACAATTAAGGGAAAGGTTCCAAACCCGGACAGAACACGGTCAGTGGCCAAACACACATCGCGGTCTGCTTTCATTCAAAATGTATGCTTTTGGTCATGACATTTTAGGCAAACATACTCAAACATTTTCAAAAAGCGTAAACAAATTGTCAGATATTCAAAACGTGGAATATATATCAGAGCTACATTATCTCTCTATCTCTCTCTCTCTCTCTCTCTCTCTCTGAAGCATTTTTTACTTGTATTAACCCCTCCTCCTTGCAGAGTTCTCTAGAGATGTTCCATATTGGCTGCAGGCAGTTTAACTGGAGGAAAAGGAAAAGCAGCCACGGCACCACCAACACACCAGGCAAAGGTCACATCTGGAGCCCCCCCCCCCCCTTTTCCCCCCTGGGAGGTCAGAGGTCAGATGATGGGGGGTTAAAGGCTAGCTCTCTGGCTCGAGGCCAAGGTCAAGGCATTACAGGTCAGTTTCTGAGGTGTCAGCCTCATCCTGCCCTTGGCCTTGAGCTGATCAATAAGAGTGCCTCGGCCGCACGATCAATGGAACATTTACATTTAAGCCCACTCACTCCCGACCATGCGTACGTCCCCCGCAAACCCACACTCGCTTTGCCATAATTCTCCTTCTCTAGCATCAGCAGTAATTCTAACGCTCTATCTGTAGATGTTCAGGAGCCCATTTCCCAATGTCTGCCATGTACATTAAAACATAAATCAAAGTCAAATTGTATAAGGTCTCACATTTATTGACCATGTTCTCCCCCCCCCCCCCCCCCCAGTATTGCAGTGTTTCCAACATGTTGGTATGCCTCATGTCTGAGACATCAGCCAATTTGCTATACTGAAATGAAACGGCTTTGAACATCATTGGAAACCTGGGAGACAGTTCAATGACTGAATCGGGTTGAATGCCGATTGTGCCAGTATATACTGACCAGCGTATTACCAAAGGAGGCTACCGAACAAGCCTCCGACGAGGAATTAGCAACCGCAAGTCCATCAAAATGTAAAACATTAAATCGCAGCTTTTGTCATTTAATGCACGGTAAGCATTAAACTGCCACCCATCACTTACGCTTTCATTTCCTTATCCTATTATGCTCGCCCCTCTCCCTCCCTCTCTCTCTCTCTCTGCCCCCACATCGTCACTTGCGGCTGCTATCATGAAACTCTGCTCGTCCTCCATAGCTTCTATGTGACCTGGGACATTTAGACAAATTGGAGCTGTGTTGTTTGGACAGTGTTTCCCATTAAATGGCCTTTCCGTTATATTCACACATGGAGCATTTCCAGTCCCAGAGCAATTATACACATGACTACACTTGGAGCTAAAGGACCGGGCTCAATCTTTATCAGCAGCAAAAAGAGAACATTGCGAGTCCTATGCGGAGCTGTCTGGGTTGCCTGTATTTCTATTCAAAGAAAAGAAAGATTTTTGTTATATAATCAAATGACCAGCGATTTGAAATATACATTTTATGGTTTCCCCTCAAGAGTCTATAACCATCCTTCATAAAATTGGATCTTAACCCATTCTGAACGGGAACCCGTTTTGGTGTTAGCATCATGTCATGCTTTAGCTATTGAAAAATAGCAGATCTACAAGCTCATAGCGCGCCACCGAGTGGCGCGCTACGAGCTTGTAGGTCTGCTATTTTTGAAAAATCGAAGAACGACTGACATTTTTTAGAATCTGATCTCAGGTCAGAATGGGTTCATCAGACCAGTGTGTGTCCAGTGGAAACCTCGTATGAATCTGATCTCAGGTCAGAATGGGTTAAACAGCCATATCCAATAACAACGTCAAAGGATAACACACACCTGTAATACACAATTTGCCTAAAGAACTTACTTTTTATATGGCTTTTATGTTAATGCGTTTGTAATTTTAAATTTTAGATGGCCAACGAGGGACGTATTCACTTTAGCACCTTTTCTTTTTTTTTAATCTTTTGAATGCTAAATTAATTTCAAACAGAACATCTATATGGGGACAATCTATGGGGGACATCTCTGTAAAACAAAGAGACTGAAGTCCCAGGGTATATTGGAGAAGATATTTGCTTCTTTCAGCGGTGCATGGCATGCCCATTGGCAATCATTCTAACCTGCTCCTTCCGAGTCTCTGCCACATCGGTAAGCCAGACAGAAGCTGCGATGAAGGGAAGATGTTGGAAGACGTTGGAAGATGTGGAAAGATGTTTGAACCCGTCCTGCACCCTCTGTTCGTCGTCCCTGTGGGGAGAGTGTATGTGGAATGGTGAGTCATGTATTATTAAAGTCAGAACTGCTTTTGTGCTTGATCTGGGGATGATTGAGGAAGGTTCTGATTCAGATTTTCGCTTTCAGTACAAGAAGGCTGACTTTGAAAGTCGAGCTGCTCAGTAATGAAAGTGAACTAAACTTAACTTATAGGACTTTCGATACAATGCTCAACAATATCTATCTTTGACGGATTAATGAGGATGCATGAAATCTAGGCTATTTTACGACCGCCATGTTTAACTATAGATAAGGAATGTCATCGTCCAGACAGTATATCTATAATCTGGTGTGATACTAAAGTGCAAAACAATTATAATAAAAATAATAAAATAATAAATAATGAAAACATTCTAGAAACAGACAGCACCACGAATAAGGTTGGCTTCTCTCATCAATATACAAGGTACATTTTTGTCCTTAATGTTTGACCACGCACGCACACACACACACACACACACACACACACACACACACACACACACACACACACACACACACACACACACACACAATAGCCTAGTACAGACTATAGATACGTATAGGTCCAGGCTAGGGAGCACGCACATCCAAAAGATAAAGTCCCAGGTGCAGCACACAAGAGCACGTTAATGCAAAGAGTCCACACATTACAGGATCATACTTCCATTAGCAAATGTATTCACTTATCACCAAGTTTACGTTTAGACCGTATACGTCACCGAAATGTCCAAACATTTCAAACAGTTCCATATAGTTTGCCTGTCTTTGGATTCATTATTATTTCTGCTTAGCGTATTATTTATTGGATATGGCTATGGGATAACATGCAGCCCCTGAGGAGTTCAAGCACTAATAGCTATAAGCAGATACGTAAGTATTGCTAATGTGGCAGGGCCATGTGGGAGCTGTGTTTTAGCAAATCCCTAATTAAACCAGATACTCCAGACAGCCTACACTTCCTCTCCACAGCAAACGAGCCATAGCTGATGCTCTTTAAGTCATTACCCAGTTCTAATTCAGCACCTTGTTAGCGGGAACAGGGGTTCATAATCCCCACACAAAGTATAGCTGGCTGCATGTCCTTTTCAGAAACTTGAGTTCAAAAGGATCATTTCAGCAGCAGATATTATTTGTATGTTCAATTAATTCAGTTTGCTCTTTTGTAGGTGACCTCTCACTTATACACTGCGGGCTGTATTTTGCGTGTCTTAAGTACCAGGTCTTATTACTTAACTTAAGACCTGGAGGCGTGATCAATGCCATTTGGCTATTCTGAGTGGCCAAAGAGCATTGACCACGCTTTCCTATAGCCAAAGACCAATAATAAAACGTTAACCCTCCTCCAGTCTGTGATGTCACACGCTTACTGATAGACTCATATGAAATAATAAAAAGGCAGGCCTATATCTGTAATATCTTCTGGGGATATACAGTAGGTACTTTGGACTCGATAGAGTTTAGAGTTGATATTCGATTCAAGTCCATGAATTCAGTCACCCAATTAATTATCATTGTAAAAGAACATGGCAATACATCATTGTGACATTAGGATCTCAGATTTCTTCTTTTATTTATTTTTATGCCTCATATAAAAAGACATTATGACACTGGTATCTGCACATTATGCTGCCGTCTGCCCCGATCTTGATCTACATGCTCACAAATCACGACACAAGAATATATTGATATACTGTATATAAATTGTATTGCCTTTTTGTTTTGGATTGTTTGAATAGCCACCACTGTCCACATGTCCAGAGATGTAACAGTATGCAACCAAAAATCTGACAAAAGACATGTCTATTGTACACACTGTTTACACACTGTGACTACACAGTAGCTGGCCCAGCTAGTACATGTGGAAACATGTACTAGAAACATGTACTAAAAAAAAAACAATTACATCTCTCCCTAATATCGAGTGATATATCCTTTTTTTGTGACAATCCTTAGCAGTGATTAACATTCTGAAAGTGCAATTATCAACCCCTTCAGAAAATCCTATACACTATTAACCCATTCTGAACGGAAACCCATTTTGGTGTTAGCATCATGTTATGCTTTAGCTATTGAAAAATAGCAGATCTACAAGCTCATAGCGCGCCACCGAGTGGCGCGCTACGAGCTTGTAGGTCTGCTATTTTTGAAAAATCGAAGAACGACTGAAATTTTTAGAATCTGATCTCAGGTCAGAATGGGTTATTCAGACCAGTGTGTGTCCGGTGGAAACCTCGTATGAATCTGATCTCAGGTCAGAATGGGATAAAGAAACATCATAATATGTAGAGGCATCATAGAGGAGTATATATACCATTTTACACATGATCATATGGCATTGTACTTATTCTTTTCCCCCCTTATACCTGCAGAAATCCACTGAACCATGAGTAAGTGGATGGTCAAAGACTGCTGCACCAAGCTGGCTGTATTTGAATAACAAATTCAATCAAAAAGCAGGTTAACCTTCAAGCTACAGTGTGCATTGATTCAGTGTTAAATATGCATTCAGAAGATTTATTGTCCTGCGTTGATAGGTCTTTGAAGTTGGACAAACGCCACCAAAAAGGGGGCTTATCCTGCTTTCCCCCCCCATCTCTTGTCAACGCTACGATCTACAATCAAGATAATCCATCATTGTGGCATATAAAGCAAAAAAGATATTAAACTCACTCTGAGAAAATGTATTCCCAGGGACTGGAATGAGAATAAAATGCTGTTTAAGCATTTAGCCGAAGGTTAAAGAAGGAGAAGACGGCAACGTGACACACCCTTCAAACTTTGAAATTTAATATTAACCACTTAAACGCCACATAGTATTTTGGACCAAATGTTTCGCCCCCATAATAGGAATGCTAGGTTTCATGATGTCAGTAAGAAAGCCTTGGGAACCAACCAAGCCATGTGGTGAGGTGCCTATCCTGTTTCTGTTGTAGTGTGACATGACTTGATGTACAAGTACACCCCACGGCCAACACTTGTATGTTGCATGGACTTACACCCAATCCAACGCCTGATTGTGAGTACCAAGCAGTGAGGCATTGGGTACCATTTTTGAGTGGTGCAACCACTCCAAGGAACAGCAATGTCCCTGTGTCCCAACCTATGTCCCTATGTTTAGAGTACCACTAGGGGCAAAAGTGGCGCTGTTGTGCTAGAAACAGAGAGAGAGAGAGAGAGAGAGAGAGAGAGAGAGAGAGAGAGAGAGAGAGATACAGTAGTGTTGCACTGTTGCCTGCTAATTACAGAGAGGGGGGGGGGGGGGGTGGGAGAGAGAGAGAGGGAGGGAGAGGTGTCTGCCAAATGCTAATTTCCTCACACAGTAACTCTGTCATTTCTCGACCGTTCGGACCCACCGGGGACCCCCACACAAAGTTGCACCACTCAGTTCACACGGGTGTGATTTTTATATAGTCTATGGTAATCATGACTCAAGGTTTCATGGTTAATTCTTATTCTGTGGAACATTTGAAAACTAAAATGTTGTCATATTCACTACATGTACTGTATAGGGAAGTTATTGTGAGCAAAGTGCAATCCTTAATTACAGAGAAAGTAATCAAACCCAGACTATTCTTATACAACCATTGCAATAGGAAAATTGTGTCTAAATCAATAACAAATGAGGAATCTAATCACGTTACAACGCAAAAAATGTGCATATTGATTTCTGAATGTTTATCTTTACTGTGCACATGTTTGAAAACTGTGGAACAGATCAATAAAACATGCAGACATGTCAATAACACGTCGAAAGCAGTGACTCTATATTGCAACAATCGTATATTAAAAACCTGGTCAGTAACTTGAAATTAAAATTAAATGGAGCCACATCTAGTAATAATATTAATGAAAAATAAAACTTTCTGGGTATGGAACAATGTTTACTGCAAGTTCAAGGACAATAATTAAAATATTACCAGTAGGCTACAGGAACAAGTTGAAGGAGCCAGGTGTTAGAAATAATTCAAATGAAAAGGAATGAAGACAGTTAGGACGGAGAAACCTAACTACTGAATCTGTCAGCAAGGCCATTCAGAATGTGACTGTTGATAGGGGGAATGAAAACACAGGCACACCACAGGAAGTGGAGGGCTGAGGCCAAACCTCAGAGTAATCCATACTCTATGGAGTAATCTAGTAAGAGAGTGGCGACACGCTTTGATCTCGCCGCAAAGCGTGTGCCTATTCTCCATATGCAGACCGCGGTCAGCTCACCATATAAGTTAATGGCAAGGTGCTACCTAGGTGCAACTTCCAATGCCATTCATCCAAACAGAAGTCTTATCTGATTGTATTAAACAACGTCAAACTCACCAACATTGCAGCTGTAGGCTATGGAAAGCTTGAATTATTCTCTTTCTCAAACACTTCATTGGATTATTCTCTTTCATAAAAATCCACTGTAGATGTTATGAGCTACTTTGTGTCCTTGCAGGTGATTCTTCAAGTGCTGGAATTAGAAAAGGAAGTGCTCGTTAGATATCACTCAACTTCCCAGCTGTGTACCACCTGTTTTGAATTAGCACATAATGCAAGAGGCAGCAGGACATTGCTTTACTGAAAACGAGTGCTTCCAAACTCTGACGGAAACATGGCAGGCAAGTTCAAAGGAAACAAACAGCAGAGGGTGCTGTTTTTTCTCTTTTTTTTGCCGATGGGTTCCCCAGATTGGGAGAAACCAAAGAAAGGTCAGATATAGATTCTGCATCTCTTCACCATGTATCAGAAATATGACAAGGTTTTATGTTTATAAGAGATATAAGACCTACATGTCATTAGTAGTTTATGTGTAGCCTACAGTAGTCTTTGCTCACACAAAATGTAACATACGATACAACAGACATACGGTAGCAGGTATGCAATATAAACAGTTTAAAAGGTCACTTAGACCTGATATTATCTACTGTACAGTATATTTGTGTTTTGTTATGGACAAATCTTTTCACCAACTATTAAGGCATGTCACAAGGCTTCCTCAATCACATAGGGGTGGCGGTGGCTCAGGGGTAGAGTGGCTGGATGGTAACCGCAAGGTTGCAAGTTCTAACCTGGGCTCCCCCAGAGTTAGTGTCGAGGTGTCCTTGAGCAAGACACTGAAACCCTAATTGCTCCTGATGTGCTGCTTGGTGCTTTGCATGGTTTCTTCCGCCATCAGTGTATGAATGGGTGAATTTAATGCACAATCTGATGTAAGGTACTACCAAGGATAAAGGCGCTAAATAAATGCAACATTCACATGTGTCATGGTGGCCATTGTGTGCCGTTATGTCATACTGGGGGGGACTGTCCTGAGTCCTGACTCAACCCCATCAGGGTGGTCAATAATAATTAATTAATATGGCCATACCTCCACTGTCCCTTGTATCTTGTTGCCAAAGCATGCTCAGAACCCCGTTACCTGTTACCATGGGCAACCCAATCAACTCCCTTATCCGTTGAGCAGGTGCCCCTTGCCCATCCCGGAAGCACAGATGTCGCCATGCCAACAAGCAGGTGCCAACAAGCAGGTGTCAGGTGGTGCTTACCCTGACATTGTCTGCTGAGTGTGAGCAAAAAGCGAAATGACTGGAGGACGGTAAGAGGTTCAGGTTGATACACACATAGTTCTGCTCATGAGTGTGTGTGTGTGCACGTGTGCCACACGTACGTACGCACGGACGCACGCACACACACACAGAGATCGTGCACTCGTGGACAAGTGTTTACATTGTTTTCATCAACGTCTAACTATGTTGGAATGATACATTTTCATGACTGGGGGGAGGGGATAGGCTGTCTGCAAGACTATTATTGACTATTATAGTGACTGGTAGAGCCTGCACTATTACAGGCTACTGTGAATCTGTGGTTATAAAATATCTTGTGATAATATTTGTCGCCGTTAAGTGTTTATTAGCAGAACCAAAAGACCGAAAACATGGGAAACAATTTAGTCAGAACTTCTGAATTATGCTAACTATACTGTAGACTTTAGTGAGCAAATATTCAGCATCGATGCACAATGCACAAGTGTGCTAGTGGCTACCAGAAAATCCAACTTGTGATTATTCATGTCATTCAGAGTGGTAATTAAATATTCTTTACCCCGAGAGCAGTGAATCAAATGAACCACGGCTATGGGGACATTTTAACAGAGGCTGACAGATCTTTTAAATAATGTTTATTTATCAACGTAACATTTACCAGCCCTCATGTGGTCCTGTAGGCACATGACCTGCCCCTTCAAGTGGCATTTCCATGTCTTAGGAAAAGTTTGAAGTGAGCGGAAAGCACGAATAACGCAAAAATGTGTGAAAACTCTGATGAACGTCATGAGAGGAAGAGACAATAAAGGATCGACAGAATCCGATGGACAGTAACGGTATTGTATTGAATACAGGCAAGACAAATAAATGAGTAGAATAACAGTTCAAACAAATAATCAGACAGGCAAAACTGATACAGATAAAAAAAAAGGCTAAATATACTGTGTAGAGTAGACTACTACTAAAATTTGCAGAGGCACACAACATATTGTAATTGTTACATAGAAGCAAACAGCATAGTTAAGATAAAATTACAGATCTTCCCAGCATTGAGAATATATAAGTAAGTAACTCAAGTATAGTCCAAAAGTATAAATACATGAATACATGAACATATTAAAATAACATCTGCATGTAGATACATTATTCACCGGGGCTCTGCATGCTTCCCCCAACTTCCAGGATAACATTATCTTTCGATTATAATACAAAGTCTCCATTACCATTGCAAAAATCTGTAAAAGACATTTCCTTTCAAGATTTACATTAAAGAAAAGCTGATTCCACTAGGGGTCAAAGGTCTAACTTTGCAAGTAAGGATCCGGTATAAAAACGAATCTGCCGACAGCTGAGAGAGCATATCCAGGCAGTGTGCTGCAATGCTGCCGTGTTGAGACAAAAGAGCAATATGCTGTACAACAGCACGGGTCCTGCTAAACGTGAGTTATTTGGAACTTCAAGCTAAATGTCTCTCGAGCTCGTCTGGAAATCAACAGGTAAAGTACATACATGTGTGTCTGTGACTGTGTCTCTGTTGCTTTGGCCAGCTGCCTCTTTACTGCAATACATCGTTTGTGTATTTAAAATGTCACTTTCACCGGTGGTTGTCTCTCTGTTTGTAGACTATTGTAGACTAATGTAACACAATGTTCTGTATGTGTGTGTATATATATACACACACACTTACTTTTAATAATTTAAAGATCAGGTAGCGTGCATGTATTTCTTTAAGCTATGGTGAGATTCTGTGCTGTGGCCTGCAGTGCTGTTGCAGGTATGTATTATTGACATCCCATCACACAAGTCGCCCGGTTTGATTGATTGATAGATCAATAGATTGAAGTATTTATTGACAGTTTGCAGAATTACAGTACATTTCAAGTACAACTCAATACGAAAACTGTTAACTGTGAGTGGACGACACCATAAAGCATTACACTTGTTTACAATAGGGCCCACCATTTTCAATTCATCAAAACATTTAGAGACGTACGAATATACACTTCTATATAGCCAAAAACAGGAAATCCTCATAGGAGGTAAAAGGGTAAAAAAACATATACAGTGAGGGGGAAAAGTGGTGGGTGGGGGATTCCGATTTTATGGGGGCCAGTTTCTAATTGCAGCCGTCTGTAAGTGCCCTTTGAGAGCAGTTTTGAAGGAGTCAAGGGATTCCCATGTCTTTATGACTGTTGGTAGGGTGTTCCACATTTTGGTGGCATAGGAGCGAAATTAATTTAGTCCCTTGTTTGTGCCGAATCTGGGTTGCACATGGTTTGTTGAACTCCCTCTGGTGTTGTGGGTGTGGACTTCGTCGACATTAAGGAAGTATTTAGACAGGTACATGGGTGTCTTGGTGGTGTAGCGAATCTTGTGGACCAGACCCATTGCAAGATGCTGTACTCTGTCGTCAACCCTAAGCCATTCCAGCCTGTCAAAGTGGGCAGGGGTGAGGTGGGTTCGGGGAGTGAGGCCAAGTAGTAGCCTGACCAGTTTGTTTTGGGAAGTCTGGTGCCATGTTTTAAGGGCCTTAGAGGTGCTGTGGTGCATGCATAGTCGAAGAAACCTTGTACAAGGGCTCCTGTTTACGGTGTTTTTGTTGACCAGTGAGGAGATCCTGTATAGGAATCTTGTTCTTTGTGGACCCGTTGGCCTGTTCTATAACTTCAGAGAGATGTCACCTAGATTAGCCATGCTATGTGACTCTTATGTCTGTGCAGATGTAGTTCAACTGTTAGTAATAGGCCTGTTTCCTTTCGTGTCATTTCAATATGTAATACATAATGATTTTCATAAATGTTACTCTAATGAGCTGAGGTTGCATATGAAGCAACTCTTATGAATACACATGAAGAACAACACGCAGAAAGAAAAAAAATACATTTGAATAGTAACATTAGAATTGTATATTTTTTTGTTATTAAATATGTTAAATAGGGCTTGTATGCGTATATTTTTGAATTAATTTACACATACTGACATGCTTAAGACAAAGGGATATGACAGTGCCCTCTTGTAAAATGCCATTCATAAACATGTATAACATTAAGCCAGTCCGAGGGCTTATGGTTCAGACAGTGGACGAGAACAACAAAACAAATACTTTTTATTGCACGACTGAGATTGTCAGACACGTGTTAACTAAAATCTGTGTGGAAAAAATGTGACTCTTTGCTTAAATTTACTCTCCATTTTTACACTTTCGGAACACCCCAGATTGTTTTCCTAAATTAATTCACTATCGTTTCTGGAATTGTTTCCTGTAATTTCGGTCAAAAGGCAACGATTTACATTAATGTGATGTACAGTACTGCTATAGCTAGGGGATGAAAATGCAACATAATGCACTATAGTAGGAGTGAACCAAAATTGTAGTGGAAAATGATCGATGGCATCACATTTTAATCAGACAACATTTTAATGCACACCAAGTCGGATAAATTGGTTACTTACTGTAGCCTACTATAGATGAAGATAGATAAGTACAGATATGAGACTATACCACCCCACAGGCTTTGAAGCTATACGATGCCTGCTTCACCAGAGCCCCTTGCTGCAACACTGAATAAGAAATTATATGCATGGGGCCTGTTTGAATATTCATGACAAAATCCATCGGCTGTTTGTACTGTAGCATTAATTAATTGCTCGAGGGTAAGACAAACCCAAATATGAAGCTGCCTGGTTCTGAAATGTAACCCTGAAAGGAAATTAAAATGACAGGGAAAAATGGACTATCGAGCATTAATAGATTATCTGAATGCATGGATTACTTACACAACATTCTGTGTATTTGTTTACTTAACACAAATGAAAGATTATGCACTGATTCATTTAACCACTGATACGAACCACACAAGAACAAGGCAAAGAAGTCAAAACCAAACTCTTTTGTGTTTACAATGAAACCATGTGATAAAATAAGTAATTAAATGTTGAACTGAATCACTCTTTGTTTAGGGCTTGTGGGTAAACATACTATTAATAATGTATGAACATGCGGAAAGAAAAAGGTAGTTCAAGAGAGCCAATAATTTCCTATACAGAGAAGAGTGTTACTCTGGCCATTTAAAAGAGGACTGAGTGATGTTGGACAATATAAAATATTAGCATTCCTTTGAAACAAGAGACCTTGAGTATTTTTCAAGAGTTATCCATACGCATGATGGAATTCAATTCATATGCACAAACTGAAGCTTGAGGACTGCAGTGGATGTTACAGGAGCCTCTGTAGCCACTCCATACAGGTGTAACAGTGTATAGCACCACCTGTTTATAATCATCATTAAGACTCTCTGAACTTACAAGAGTCTGGAGAAAAATGTATGAGTTACACTGTTTTTTAAAAATAGGCCTATACCTTACTAAATGTCGGGTTTTTTTGTATTACTTTTGTGATGGTGTAATATATTAGTTTACACAAAAGACAAAGTACTTTTAAAAAAAAAGCATTGTGTTGTTTGTTGAGGATTTAACCCATTCTGAACGGGAACCCATTTTGGTGTTATAGCATCATGTTATGCTTTAGCTATTGAAAAATAGCAGATCTACAAGCTCATAGCGCGCCACCGAGTGGCTCGCTATGAGCTTGTAGGTCTGCTATTTTAGAAAAATCCAATGAACGACTGACATTTTTTAGAATCTGATCTCAGGTCAAAATGGGTTCATCAGACCAGTGTGTGTCCAGTGGAAACCTCGTATGAATCTGATCTCAGGTCAGAATGGGTTAAGTAACTTTTTTGTGCCATTACCACCAGTGACCTATGTGCTCCACTATCTGAATAATGCATGTTGATTATACAATGTAGTGCTCTGAATTGTAAATTCTCACAATTATACAGCCCATTGTCTATTCATTATTTCAAAACGAATCAAAAATTATGTAAAACTATCTCTAAAGAGGAAAGCAGCGTGTAATATGACTTGCCATATTGTTCATGCAATTCAAATACTTCCCCCTTTTTCTGAGAGTTGAAATTAATCAGATTTAAATGAAATCCGACTTGAATGTCATGCAGGATTATGATACATTTGGAAGATAAACTATGATAACGACACTATATGTGCCATGAGGTGAGAGCACTCAGGCACAGAGTGCTTTCCAATTAACTTAAACCTCCCTCAAGGTTAAATATACATGGGTCCATATAAGTCTTTTCTGTGTGTCTAACCTATCTGCTCTTTTGACTCTTCACATCTCTCCTCTCTGGCGTTCTTTCACCTTGTTTTGTAAGAGCAATGAGAGTGCATGCAAACCAACAGACGGATCTCTTAACTGTATAGCAAATGTGTTTTTCATTAGCCATCGTTTATATCATTTTCAGTTTTAACTACAGGTTCAGTCTAAAGAAACTTTGTATAGTAAGTGGACATTGTAGTTTAGTGTAATTTCCTCTTTTATGTACTTTTATCCAATAATATTGGAAATATGTCATATTGGACATATTATGTCCGATGCTTGATGGTTCACATGCTTGTTTCTTGCTCTTATACTACAACACTGATCAAGACTCATTCAGATTTACATTGAATTCAGTTGATTTAGCCATGGATTCCGGGATATTGAGTTCAATCTTGTTCATATTCAAATTGTGTTTATTTTTTATTTTTGTGTCAGCTATAATGCTGAGTCTATAGCGTCACAGTATAGCCGTATGACACATGATGAAATGTAAACAGCCGTCCACCAAGACTTTCCTTTCCTGCATGCCTATCCCACATTCTCTAGACCTCGCATCCCCCTATCTCCCTCATCCCCTATTCTCCTCCTCACCCCGGCTTCCACTCCATCCCATTGCTGAGCACAGGTATTTGTTTAGGAATCTCTCGGTGGAAATTATACTCCATCTCCGGCGCTCGCTATCAACACACAATTATCATGGGCAATCATGCAGAACAGTGGTGAATTCAGCTGGGACTCCCACTCTGATGACATTACTGTCGGCAAGGCCTGGCTGTGTGGTGGTACCCTGCTTCACACCTACATTAGAGCTCTCTCTCTCTCCCTCCTCCCCTTCTTGTTCTCTCTCTCTCTCTCTCTCTCTCTCTCACACACGCATGCACGCGAGCGCACACACACACACACACACACACACACACACACACACACACACACACACACACACACACACACACACACACACACACACACGGCTGTACCACGCGGATATGGATGGAGGGATGATTAAACTTTTTTTTTTTTTTTTTTTTATCTTATTAGAATTTCATTTAAACCAGGAAGTCATAGAGATAAGCAATCTCTTTCCCAAAGGAGACTTATATAGCCACGAGGACAGCTCCAGTCTGAACCAGGACAAACTCTGTGACTTTATCTTTAGGTTTTCCATATAGCATCATCACCTCTCCTGTGCATGTTGTTAAACCCGCTGTGTGACCTACACAGTGCAGTCAGTGGGCATATACTTCAGAAAGGGGCTCTCAGATCACACGCTTGCATCATATTTTGGTGCTCTTTCCATTCCTGGAGTGTGACATATTACTGTACATAGCTATGTTGGAAAGATATAACACATTCATCACGAGAGTCATCTGTAAAGACTGGATCACACTGCAAAGCAATGTGCTATATTGTGTCCTTTCCCCCTGCAATTCTATGGCAAATCTCAGATGAATTTCTCTATGTGTAAGTATATTATGACGCTTGAAAGGTACCGACTATGATACAGACTCGTGAGAATCAACACAGGAGTCCATTCAAATCCTGATCAAATGCTCCATTCATGAGTGAAATTACCACCCGTCTGTCAGCCAAGGTGTGAATACCTTCATCTATCTACAGATCCTACCTCTGAAGTTGTGATTAAATGCATAATGCCACATAGGCTGATTCCACACAAGGAAAATAATGATTTCTGTTTCTTTTTGGGAAAAGTGTGTGACGTCAAGTGAAACAACATTGCCCTCTAGTGGCTTCTACGCCCAACACACATTTTTTGACCATAATTTCTCTTAATCATCATTTTATTGATAAACCGGTCACACTATTTCATTCTGACAAATATGATATAACAGATTCTTAGTAACAATCCTGCACATAATTCATAAAAGACAAATAGAATAACAAAAACACAATCAACAATATAAGGCAAAATACAAAAATAAAATGTCACGATTCCTACAAGAAGAAACTACCGCTTGCTCACCAGTGTAATGGACAAAGTGATTTGATCTAATCTAACGCAGTATAGGCCTACCATAGTTTCAGGAAGTATGTGTTATATTTCAATGGTAATGGTTTCATAAATTCAAAGTATACTTTATACCCTCTAAACGTCCGCTTATATTGACATTCCCATGCTATGGACACCAGGGTTAAGCTGCCTGTGCCCCCTGGTGATTCGTGAATGAAAAAACCCTTAACATCCTGCTCTAGCAGTCCATACATGTACAACATCTGCCAGTGTCTAGAAAGTCCCTTCAAATAGATGCTGGACAGAATATGAAAAGTGTAAAAATGGCCTGCTGCAAGTTTTTTTTTAAAAGAAAGAAATGGACCATTTCAGAAGCCTCTCTAATAAATCCCCATGTTCCAATCAGCCTGCCGTCGGTCGGTCGGTCGTCATCCCCAAACACTCGACTCAGGAGTGAACCTTGATGGAGTGGCCAATGAGAAGGAAGAGGAGGCCGGCCAGGAGGCTGAAGAAGATGCCGACGGGTGCGACCATGAAGGACAGGCCGTAGTGGAGGTTCAGCGTGAAGTTGTCACACACCACGGAGCGCTGGTGGTCCACGTAGAGGTCCACGACGCTCAACACCTGCACCCACAGCACGTACATCACCACCACACCCAGCAGGAACAGACCTGGCAGAGAATGACACGGATTAGACAATTAATACATATATAGTACACCTGTTAACGCCTAGACATATAATTCACATTTTATTGTGTTAATTTAGTATTTTCGATTCCATCAAATGTAAAACATACATACACTTTTGACGTTGACCCTTGCGTTGATTATTGTCGTTCTGTATCCGAATGTCATAGTTAAATGACTAAAATACTAAATAATTATATTATATCTGATTTGAACAGTTACCCACCAGATGCCAGGAAGAGGCTGCCTCCAGCCTTGTACAAGCGATGGCTCGCAAAAGGAGCAGCACAGATGATGACAAACCCAGCAAGCACTACCGCAGCCACACCGATCAGCATGAAGATACTCCAGAATCCCCTGTAGACTGGACCATATAGAATGGACAATTATTGTTATGGATATTGCTTTTTAAATTTGTGAATAATATAACTGTACAGTAATGTATCAATCAATGCAGAGGCAAGCTTAATTGAATGAAGGCGCGCGCACACACAGTAGTGACACACTTACTTATAGCAGAATCATAGTCTGTTGCATTGTGGGTCTGATATGATACAGGGAATGGGAAGAGGTAGGCATGCATGCACACTTTGGCATGTGGCTGGTTTGCTGGAGAGACAAAAAAGTAAATAATTTAGATTCCTGACAAATAAAAGTATTCAATCAATGAAATAGATGCAGGAATCACAGCATGGCATACAAATCATGCTTTTTGTCATCAATCGTTTTCACAATATTGCAGAATGGGATTGCATCGAACAAGACAGCAGTTAAGACCTTATAGTTACGACCTAATAAAATTCAACACTGCGGTTTTGTTAAGCATCATTTTATCCAAATTAACTTTGGTTGATAACTCAGAGGTGGAATCCCATCCCACATTGCCTTTGGGTCCCTCTCACTCACTGACGGATCAAATGTCGTCATACAACACAAGACTTAAGTGAGATCAACACGATGGCAAACGCATCACTTTCTATCCTTTCATATCGACTCATGACATTTTCTCCAATCAATCTAATCTCTTTCACTCCTGTGGAATTCTGCGGACCCTTGCCAGCTTTGAGGATGTTTGTGACAATGACCCACCCACTGCCTGTCAGAAAATAGACAAGAAAGAAAGAACACATCTAACAAAGCAAAGGAATAGAATGACATCACATGGCATAATGACCTCTGAATGGTCACCTGATGGGGGTCTAGCGCTATGTGATACGTGTTTTATATACAGCAC
Source organism: Protomyctophum bolini (assembly GCF_963924005.1). Lineage (NCBI taxonomy): Eukaryota > Metazoa > Chordata > Actinopteri > Myctophiformes > Myctophidae > Protomyctophum > Protomyctophum bolini. The sequence goes on along the minus strand of NC_137877.1, from coordinate 5,923,307 downwards.
ATCGAAGCAAACATTAAGGGATGCTGTGCCATGGAGTGAATTGCTGACATGTGACTCATAGACCCATAAATAATAGTTATTTGTGTCTGACCTTTACTGAACTCCTCAGTCACCCACTTCTCAACAAAGTGAATAGAACCAAGGAGGAAGCTAAAATAAAACATTGCTGCCTCTTATATGGAACCCCTTTTGGTGTTTATAGCATTATGTTATACTTTAGCTATTGAACAATAGCAGATCTACAAGCTTGTAGGTCTGCTATTTTTGAAAAAAATGTGCCTAAAATCTTTGAATATATATTACAGAGTGAACATTTTAACTCAAATCTTTGCTTCTGGGGAGGTCCCTGGAACAACATATTTCCAGATGGGGGGGGGGGGTGAAGGCATATTACATATAATTATTGAGCACCACTGATAACATAAGGTTTTTCAGAAAACTGTCAGGATTTTGAAGACAGACAACGTCAGGTCTAAATGGGCTAGGTTTTGCATACTATATTGCTTGCTACGTTGATCTGGCAATTTTCATGACATTGTGTGACTGTATTTATTTCTTACTGAACCAGAGTTTCCACAGGAGGTTGTTGTCATCGACATTTGACCCGAAAGAACACCTCCAGAAGAATCCTTCATGGTAGTACGTATAGGAGGCATTCTCCAACGAGTCTGCCATCACGACATCTCCAGGCTAGGACAAAGGAAGGAACACATTAAAATGACTCTCCATGTTTTAAGATTACATTACAATTATAAATATTTAATCAAGATCCTCTTAGCATCAAGTAAAAAAGCAATCACACGACGCTGGTACCAACAGGACCCACCAACAAAAGATCAATGGATGGACATTATTGAGGAACTGTATTCTATGGAAAAACTAACATTCATAGTCATACTGAGACTACAAGAGGATAAATTCTATAAAAAATGGGAAAAGTGGAATCTCTTCTCTCAGCCTAGCGATATTGCAATAGAATTTCATTGAATGTTTATTGTAATATGAAAAATGCAGCCTTTTTTCTTTTACTTTTTGTCCTTTTTCTTTTCTTTTTCTTTCCCGTATTGTCTTGTTAGTTGTTTGTGTCTGTTCTCCTTTCAATAAAAATTAAGTGAAAAAAAAAAAAGATTACATTACAATTTAAGAAAGTTCTTTGTTGGGGCGCCCGCTGGCCTAGTGGTCCAGGCGCATGCCACATATACTAGGCTCTAGCTAGCCTGACAGCGTGTCGTGTGTTCGAGTCCCGTTCATGACGACCTTTGTTGTGTGTCTCTCCCTTTCTCTCTCTCCGTCTTCACTGTATAAATATATTTTTTTGTTTTTTTTGCTTTTGTGCCTTTATTGTCACAAATGTACATTATATAGAACCTGTACTTCTGTATTCCACAACCTAAAACATGGTGGACAAGCAGCCATCACCATGTGGCTTTGGCAAGGTGTCAGGCCAGTTCCAATTCATGTTTTTTGTTGTTTTCTTCTTCTTCTTCCCTCCCCCCTCCTATCTATTTTTAAATGGCACAGCCATTCCAACGCATGCCGAATAGTTGGTAACGGAAATAAAGCCAATGACATTAGACACTAGTCGTAGTAGTGGTGGTGGTCCTAGTGTTGATATCATGTCTAGTTCTAGATGCTTACGATGAAAAGTCAGACGTGTAAGTGATATTTGATACCGCTTAGTTATAGCGCACACAGACTGTGAGGTTTATAGAGCTATCACTGTGGGCCTGTGGCATGTCTCCGTCCTGCATAGCTGCACACCAACTACGTACATTAAACAAGTGTTTGATTTCACAAGTGACTCCCTGAGGATGCATCTTCCTGGAAGAACCATCTAATGACAAACAGCTGCCAAAATAGTACATGGATTATCTTGCAATTAAATCTGCATTGTTGACATTGTTACAATTTTTTCACTTTTTTCTTTCTTTCTTTCTTTGTTCCGGTTAATGTCTGGCAAATATCAATAAATTAAATAAAATCAAGGACTGTAACAACAACAATACAACAACGTTTCCTGTGACATTTCCTTGAACCCCACCCCCCCCCCCCATCCCTCCCCCCCAAGGATGAATATAAAAACATGAGAAAAACATTTAACTTTGTACTTGCTCACCTCTACAGCGATGCCCCCTGGGCCAAGAGATCCCACGGGTTTAGGGTCACACGTCTCTGAAGCCAGAAGCCAGTAATCCGTTCCAAACGAGAGGAGGATCAGAGTGGCGGCCAGGGCCCCGAAGAGCCCCGCGAAGAACTGAGCCACGCTCAGCTTCATGCTCATGCTTCGGGACTGACCCAGTCAGTAAGTGGAACTAAAGGGCACGTTCTGTCACTCACGGTCCCCGACTAAAATTTGTGCATGTGATGATTACAGCCTTGAGACACGACTCGGAGACACGGTTCCACTCCTTATCCCTCTTCTGCACTGTGTCGATATCCAGAGTGAGAAATATCCAGCTCCTTGTGTCCGGTCCGTGCCAATGAAATGCCAATGAAAAAGTATTTTATCCTGGCACCAGACTCATGGCCTCCACTCCTTTCTCTCGGGCGGGCTGTGTGTTTGTTGAGCAGGACAGTGGCTGTACCACGTGGTTGTCACTGGTGTTCGGAGAAGCTTCTCCCCCAAGCTATTTTTGGGGTCTGATTGAAAGGTGCCTGCTGCACCTTCTGTGCTCAACTGTCAAACTGAGTGGCCCAATGGGAGAAGGGTGTGAGGGGAGGTTGGGGGAACATGGAGGGAGGAGAGTCAGGAGACCAATGCAAAAATAACCACTCGCAACTGAACACCCCCACTTGTGCTCGGAAGTCTGGGAGTGCCTGAAAGAGAATGCAGGATCAAGGTATTCCTATCCCAACACCCACCCCAAGAATATACTTTGGTAGGGCTGTTTGTGGACTACACACATACCTGTGCATAGACGTACTCACGCACCATTAATTTCTCTTGACACCATGACAACCAATTGGTCTTTTAAAGTACAGTATGCCAAACAGCTCCTACTGCTCCAATAACAGCAACAACACCTACAACAACAATAACAATAATAATAATACATGTAATATACTGTAATAAATCTTTTAAAAAGGCCTTCTAAATCCTGACCTAAGTTTTCTGAAAAACAGAACCCCAAAATGGGTTCCCGGACTGAAGGGGTAAAACACCAAAAGCCCAGAATGAGTTGTTCTATATTGTCGTTTCATATAAAACATAAGCAAAGTTTTATAGCAGGTTCTTCCTGGCCGGTGTGAGTTAAGGTAAGCTGGGTCCTTAGCATCTAGATGGGATATTTAGCACTCCACCCATATGGAAACACTGCTTAATTAACACACTGGTGTGACTCAGTCAAAATGCCCCCTCCACTTCCCTATTCAAGTTTCATTTCCACTTTTGTGAAATGACCTTTGTGAGTGTGTGCATGTGCTTGTGTTTGTGTTTATCTGCTAGTGTGTACAAACCATGGCACGATACTACTCAGATGATCCCACAGGGGAAAATTTGATAAACACCACTCTCTAAGCTTCAAAATAACCAAAAACAAAACAAAGAAACTTAACCAATGCAAAATATATTCGCCATTCTATATGGTGTTACTGTGTTTTCAATGTGAGTGTGTGTGTGTGTGTGTGTGTGTGTGTGTGTTACACAGGAGCTGCTCATACAATCATAATCCCTGGACTTGACTGACCCACAGGGATACTGAATGATTTACTTAATTAGGCCCAGACTCTTTCATTTGTTATTACACTTTGGTTACAGGGAAATGTCTTTCAAACTTTACCTCCCGGTTGTGGCATAGAATCATAAATTAAGCCCCTTTCCCACTTTCACTGAAAATCATGAAACCACTGATAACGTTCCTTAATGGCGTAATGTGAGTCTTTAAAGATATTATACATGTTTAACCCCTTTCAACCTGGTGTCCCTATTTTGGGCATCTCATTACAGTAAGAAATGTTACACACAAACGCATTGTGAGCGTGGCTATTTACTTTCTTTCTTTCTGTTAAGCCAACAGGGGAGCCAGACGCTGTGGAATCCACTGGTCTACTCTAAACCAGTGATTCTCAACCTTTTCACGGTTGCATTGTATTTAATCAGGACACACAAAATTCCACGCCTCCCTTCCACCCCTAACAACTGCCTGTTCAATATTTCAAAACAAGACTCCTGTACAGGATCTCCTCACTGGTCAGCAAAAAATACTTTGAAGACCCTAACAGGAGCACCTCAAAGGCTCTAAAAACAAGGCTCCAGACGTCCCAAAACAACCATGGTCACAGTAGTCAGGCTACTCCTTGGCCTTACTCCCAGAACCCAACCTCCTGCTCATTTTGATAGGTTGGAATGGCTTAGGGTTGACGACATAGTACAGCAACTTGCAATGGGCCTGGTCTATAAGATTCCAGACAAGAACCAGATACCCACCCACTGAGCAATAGTCAGTGGCTATAGAGTGCCGAAGTCCTGACGTCACTCACCCTTCCCCTGGTTCACGGAAGGAATTTCTCTATGGAGAATAACATGGGCTCATCTTAAAATCGCTTTCATACAAGCATTGTGGTCCAAAAATAAGCGTTATTGTCAGGGAGGTGTCTCTGTATCGTTTGCGACAGTCAGTCACTCATTGCGAATGCAATGAGCACTAACTATAAAAGCTGGCCTAATCTGTCTGTGTGTGTCACGCTGTAACACCACCGGCACCAGAGGGCGCAGCTGTATCTATCACACACACACACACACACACACACACACACACACACACACACACACACACACACACACACACACACACACACACACACACACACACACACACACACACACACACACACACACACACAACTTTAAAAAAAAAACCTTATAAATAAATACCTTTAAAAAGTACGTAATTTATTCTAATTGTTGTTATTGCAATTTACGAGCTGCGTTCGCTTCCCGTGTTCGCGCCTCTTACTTGTATATGATGCAGTCTGTTTCTAGTGAAAATGTAACTAATTCAGTAGCAGTAACAATAGCGTTTTCTCTCAGTCATAGCACAACTATAATGCCATTTTTACATGTATGTATGTATGTATGTCTACTTTTCAGTCTACCAGCCAAGATGCCTATATATTGGAAAATGTCAAACTAACTGATGGAATGTATTTTCTTGTTGAAATGATAATTGGAACCTTGGGGAGGGTGGGGCGATGGGGGATTTGTAATGAAAATGAAAAAATGCTTAATAAAAACTTTAAACTTAAAAAAAAAAAAAGTTCTCAGGCAACTGAGTAACAACAGTCGTGTACTCACCCACCAACGTGGCACCATCTGAGGAGGTGGAGAAGTTGTATGAGGACCTTGCAAGTTGCAACAGCGGTCCGAGATGTCCCAGCTGCGCACAACGTCCTGGCAATCCTGGGTGACGTCGCATTCCGTACTTGGACTGCACGTACGATCCATAGGTTTCCTGCTGAGAACAATGGCCTCAGATTTGGAGATGCTGATCCTCATCCCAGCCGCCGTACACTCGACTGCGAACCGGTCCAGTGAGAGCTGAAGGTCTTGGACCGATGGTGCCATCAGGAACACATAATCTGCAAAAAGCAGTGAAGCAACTCTTATAGCTGGTCGGTAATCTCTCTAAAGAACAGATTCCGAGCTATGCTACTGAATCTGTCAGCAGGGCCATTTAGAACATGTGTATACATTGTTGATAGTGGGAATGAAAACATATAGGCACCCCACAGGAAGTTAGGAGGCTGAGGCCGGGCCAACCGGGCCATCATCCTGTTATCCACATTCTATTGGGGCCCGCCCCAAGAGGCAAATTCAAGGAAACAAACAGCAGAGGGCACTGTTCTTTTCCTTTTTTTGCCGTTGGGTTCCCAGATTGCATGGTGGGTATCATGTCAGTAGGCCTGTCATGTCAGTAGCATGTCAGTAGCATGTCAGTAGCATGTCAGTATGTCAGTATTATGATCAGTATCATGTCCACATTACCTGTGATGACAGCTGAAATGCAGCCAGGGGCTGCTATTAGGCCTACACAAGATGGCCATTTTAATATCAATGCTATATATACGTACCCTGGCCTTGAGCCCTCAACAGGAGCCCTCACCAAGGCTTATTTGACCATGCATGCACCTCATGCGGAATTATACTCAAAGGCCCGTAAAACAAAGCGCCGGATTTCCCAAAACTTGGCCTTACTCCCAGAACCCACCTCACCCCTGCCCATTTTGATAGGCTGGAATGGAGTACAGCAACTTGCAGTGGGCCTGGTACAAGAGTCACTATACACCACCAAGATACCCATGTACCATGTCTAAATACTTCCTTAATGTCAATGAAGTCCACAATCACATCACCAGAGGGAGTTCAACAGACCAACAGCCATTAAAAATGTGAATCCCTAGACTCCAAACCATTCTCAAAGATCACCTACGGGAGGCTACAATTTGAAACTATAGGCCTCTGTAAAAGAGTCAAAGTCCCCCCCCCCCCCTCCACTTTTTTTTTACTGTACAAAGAAGCCTATGGGAGTTGTATCCGACACGTATGGTCTTCACTGTGAAGAGTGCGGGCACAGACACCAAAAAACAGTTTGTTTGCAATCAAACAGCCAGTCAATATACATCGCATGATAGACGCGCCGACCACGGCAACGACAGACAGGCTGACCACAGTGTTGCAGATGCAGTTAGTATAGTGTAGCAAGCAACTCTGACCATAGTACAGTTCTACAGTATTAGGCTACTGCAGACAGCTACCATTTGGATAGATGCACCAACGCAAAGCCAAGTAGCCAGGTGCCTATTAGATGGGGGTAGCACCCGCAGTTTCATTAAAGAGGATATTTCCAGAGCACTTAACCTGCAGTTATAGGTAAAGAAACGTCGAATATGTGTTTGGTTCCAAAACACCCCAGAGAATTACCTGCGGGAAAGTGAAGGCTCGTTTGAGAAATATTAAGAACAATCAAGCATTGATGTCCATTTATTGGAAACACCCAAGTTGAGCTCTTCTATGATTAAAGCGCCAAACAGAAAGATAAGGAGGGACTTGGAAGCAAAAGGAATGCCATAGCAGATGTACCCATCATAGGGATGGATGCAGTGGAATTAGGAGGACTAGTTGCACTGGAAAGTGTATTTGGATGGCTGGTGCCATTCCCACTATAGGCTGAGGAAGAAATGCCACTTGACAGTTTTCAAATCAGCCTCATGGGGGCGTTACAACAGGCCTAGTTGCGTCACACACACAGTGTCTTGAATGAGATGTGCTGTGAGTTTGCATATCTGCTATTTTCCAGCATAGGACCGTTGCACAGTGAAGTATAAACAAGGCTATCCCAAGCCGTGCATACATATTCCCACTATAGGCTGAGGAAGAAATGCCACTTGACAGTTTTCAAATCAGCCTCATGGTGGCGCTACAACAGGCCAACAACATTTTGTGTTTTATATAGAGTATTATGTATTTTGTTTTAAATGCACTGAGCTGGTTTGCAATTCAATTTCGTTGTCTCGTACAATGACAATAAAGACAAAAACAACAAAACAACAAAAACAAAACAACAAAACAAGTTGCGTCACACACACACACACACACACACACACGCACACACACACACACACACACACACACACACACACACACACAGGTCCATAGTTTTCAATTAAAAAGTGTTAGGCCGATCGTACCTTACCCAACCCATGGTAGTGAAAGCGAAACCCCCTGCCTCAGAATAGCTCTAAACATGTACAAATGCAAAATCTAAAGGTGCTTACCCTGCTGCCCCATCCTGTCTCGGAATCTTTCCGCCATCTTGGATCTTTCCTCGTCTCCCCAAATGAGTGCAACTGGCTGCAAAAGATCCAAGATGGCGGAAAGATTCCGAGACAGAGTGGAAAATGTCAGATTCGAACAAAGAAATCTACACTGCATAGATAGAATTTAGAAGCACGTCTGCCTAGATAATAATTTGAATTTGCTCGATACATTGTGACATAACATAAGGGAATATGCATGGATATCTATATCCCGATTGATTGATTGAAATATGTATTAACAGTTTGCAGAATTACAGTACTGTACAGCCTACAACTAGGCTTTACAGCAGGGCAACTGGGTTGTACGTGTTTGACGCGTGCAGTGTGATTAATTCAATGTCCAGAGATGTCTTACTTTCGATATGTCAATCCATTTATTGATACTCAGCAGTAGTAACAAACGTAAATAAACTGTAACTATTAAACAAACAAAACAACTGAACCTATAATGACCACGCACGGTCGAAAACTGTCTCGTCTTCCCCTGTCGCACCTGAATGCCATCACAGTGACAGGTAAATGAGCGTTTCCAGGACAACCAATTCTCATGACGTCATCGTCAAGAAGGACATCATTAATTAGTTTAAATAAACAAAACAAAATAAACAAAAAGCATTTTGGCTCCAACAAGTACATTTCAAGCACAACTCAATACAAAGACTGTTAACTCTGAGTGGACGACCCAATAAATCATTACACTTGTTTACAAGAGGGTCGACTCACCTTGTTCAATTCATCAAAACATTTAGAGGCGTACAAATAGACACTTCTTATCTTAGTCAAAGAACATAACAGGAATTCATCATAAAGGAGGTAAAAAGGGAAAAGAAACATGAGTCTAGCTATTTAAATGTTAACTTAAAACGGCTTGCTATACTGTCACAAGACTCACAAACGTAGGCTATGTTCTTTATTCTGGAACATATCCAACAATTAAGCCATCATGATTCATTGCCACAAATGTACATTGAGTACAGAGAGTACAGTAATGCCTTTGATGTTCCTCGGGGTTGTCCACACTCCACAGGGGTTGTCCCCTTAAAAAAAATACATCCATGGTTTCACCACAAGATGGGGTGAAAGACTGAAAGTAACCACAATATCATTGTTTTCCTTCTATATCTTTCTCGACATAACTGTCAAAACTGTGCCCCAACATTAGTCGCGAGAATCAACAAGAAAAGGAAAACAACATGATTGTATTAATATTGTTTAGAAAAACACACCTTCTCTCTCACACCAAGCATGCAAATAATAGACTTGGACTTGGCTGCGATAATTGAATTCGAACAGAGCGCTTAAATTGGTTGTTTGACGTCAGCGGTCGATACCAAATGGCCAGGCTCCAGTCCTGCGAGCTCAGCGAACACAACACTGCAGGAATACAGGCGCCGGCTTGGGAATGGTCAATGCCTCGGCACAGCAGCTCTGTTCACTTTAGTTTCTGGATTTTTGCGATTGCGTCCTCACCGCCATGCAGATTTTTGCAAAAGGAGAAATTCGAGCCTTTTATTAAACACCCCTACAATATTGCACGTGACACCGACCCACTGTTATGGCTGATCAGGATACTGTCTAAAAATTACAGTATATCCGATGAGTGCTTCCGCATTGGCTGATGTCGAGCTGTCATTGCGGGAGAATGAATAACGCGAAATGTAGCTCATTCTTTCAGCAGCCAAGGAGACGCACGCGGATTATACAATGCATCTATGTGGTGGGCTTTATGGTAAGTGACAACATGATGTGTGTTTACACGTTGCTTTCATGCTGATTGACTAGATAGAATAAGACTAAGTTTTGCAATCTCTGCTATCATAACTCATTAGACATTATTCGAAGTTTGTTTATTTGTAGTATACTGTTATTTTGCAACAAAGAGGAGGCAGGTTTTCATGAGGACTCAGAGCAGAGGTGAATGACACATTGGACTAATGGACTGTCTCCATATCATTAAGTAGAACTTTATTACAAACGTGAGCATGCATTTGTTTAAATAGTATTCTTCGAGGTCGATGACTCATGTCACATGTGTCCTCCAAGTTGCACCACAGTACAGGGTGGTGCAACCTGTAATGTAATCTGTAATGCAAACAGCATGCATTATGATACTGTAGTAAAAAAGGGCCCAAACGCATCATATTTTCACATAAAAGAGGGAGTCTAACCTGGACACGAAGATTGTGTCTAGCTTGAACGCAGGGGTACAATTTTTACCAACATTCAAGTGTACTAGCTCCTATCTCCTTTCCCCCCCTACAGTGCATTTTTGGTGAATATACACTACAGTACAGTATTGCTGAGTCTAAATACTGTACTTTGCCACAAATAGCCAGTCCACTGATCGACATGATAGGCTTGTAGGTCTGCTATTTTTGCAGAATGTTTGCCACAGACATTCTGTGAAGATTCAGAATATGGATGCTAGAGTGCAAGTGGTTGAGCAACTGTGTGACTTAAATCAAATCTTTGGAATGACTTGCAAGGCACCCCCTGGCTGTCAGAGATACAGATAACCGGTTTAGTGTTGTGTTATTGTTTTGGTTGGATCTGGAGTTTCGGGACACATTGTGCAAGTTGCCATAATATTTGTTTTTTGTTTTTGCCCAATAATGTCTAGTACGCTCTGTAAATTTATACCAGGGACAGTATATGGTAGAATTTGTATCGGTTGACTACTACTAGCTCAATTTAGCCAACCGCCCCCGGCATGCATTATTAATTCTTTGATCTGCCCTGTTTCTCTACAGGACTTATTTGGGGTGAGCATGATCATCCCTCTGTTGAGCCATCACGTGAAGGCCCTCGGAGCCAGTCCCACAGTGGCTGGGATTGTAGGTGGGTGTGCGTGTGCTCATCCCATTGCATCCGTATAAATAAACTGTAGTCTATGATTAATACAGTTAATGCTGATGTGATAGAACGTCTATCTAAATGATCAGTTGCGTTTTGAATACATTTTAGAACACTGAGCGAAGACAATGCTCCTTATTTCACCACCTCTTGTCATGTGCTCCAAAACCCATTTATAAGCTTCCAGGCTTCATGTTTTTTTTGTACTTGGAATTGCAATGAAATAGTCTCATTGCTTAGTTATTTTATAAATAGATACGTGTGTGTGTGTGTGTGTGTGTGTGTGTGTAGACGCAGTATATACCGTATAAATTGTGCTCAGAGTTCTTAGGTGCTCACTGCCCACTGCCCTTTGTCAATAGGTATAAAGCCACTAATGTATTAGTCATGACAACATAGTAAAATCCTCAGTGTTAATTTACGTCTAAAGAGTGTAAAAAAAAAAAGAATGGGTCCACTTGAGTTAATATAACAAATGTTTTTACTGTGTATAATGGGTAATGTTAGTTCTGTGTATTTGAATACCAACTAACAGTACACTTTTTATTGCAGGATCTACGTATGGCGTCTTACAGTTGTTCTCTAGCACAATAGTTGTAAGTATTGACTTTTTTTTTTTCTCCCCTGCCTGAAATAACCCAGATGTCTAAGCAAATGCCCTGGTGAGCTGGTGGTTGGCTCGCCAGAATTCCATGTCTGGTATGTGAAGGAAACAATACACAGTGTCAGTAACACTGGCGGCCTTATTTAAGTTTAATTTTGGTGTCACAAAATAATCCCAGCCTCCCCATATTGATCAAATGACAAAGTTTGACCGTGGAAACAGAATATACTCTTTTATGATATTCCAATTTTATATTATTGTTATTTTGCCTCCACAGATTCACAATTTCCATTTATCTGAAAGGTCAACGGTTTTGGTGATGCACAGCCATGTCCAAACCATTAACTAGGCAATTAACATCATCAGATTCCTCTGAAACCAAGATGTTCTTTAGCTCTACAGTAAACATGGCTTCTAAAGAGACAGATTCTCAGAGCTCCCCAACTTACTTCCCCTCTGCCTGTGACTACAGAAATTGGTTTAAATCTTAGGGGTCATGCGACAAATTAAAGAGAGAAGGAGTCAGTTGTGCACAGACTGGAAGGGAAGGACGGCGTGAACAGCCAGGTCTCTATGGTAATCCCCGCAGGCTACATCCAAAACATAGCTAATTCAATTGGTCCTAATTTCATTATATCATCAGTATGTGTGTGTGTGTGTGTGTGTGTGTGTGTGTCTGTACGCACACTCGCGCGTGTGTGATATCTGTACATAATAGACCATTGGAGGCGCCTCGGCAGCTTGGTTGAGAGAGTGAAAGTTTAGGATTCCACAGGTTTCTGGTCACCTGATCATATTCACATGGTTTAGCCTCAGGGACTGAGAACAGAACACAAACTAATTGTCCACTTGTCTCATTGCAGGGCGGGATTGGGTCAAAATTTGGCCCAGACTGCCCACCACAACCGGCCAGCAGATAGCGGATACTCTACCGCCCGCTCTGTCGAGGCACACACAAACAAACAAGCCCTAATACCACCACCTTTATACTGAAAAACAGTATCAAACACAGGGCTATGGATAAACCTTGCTTTGTTCTCTCAATCGTTTATAGCGAACTGAACAGAGGTTTGGGTTTAATACCACTTAATACCTTAAATGTTTTATTGTGAATACAACACAAATTGCTTAGAAAATAGTTCTTGCCTGCCTGGTCAGTTTTCCAATCAATGGAATAATTGACCTAACTCAAAAGACATGACATTATGGCATTATGACATTATTATTATTACTCAGTCATGCCTACCATAATGAAGGAATTAGGAATAGCTTTTCCAAGAGAAACTAGTAGTTTAGTTTATTTTAGTTTATTTCAAACCTTTCACATGTATAACAATACAGACACTTGAGTGGCCCGAAAAGGTGTAGGCTGAAGCTAGAAGCTTATAATTGCCTATACCCTATTGGTAAGAGAAACTAGTAACCTCTAGAAGGTAGTAAAACACCCCAGGTAGTAGACTTCATAAAGTTGCCTCCAGACAGCACACTGAGCACAGACTAGTTGGCCAGTTTGGAAGCGTTGCGAGCTTGTCGGCAGGAGACTCCCGACGACAAGCTCCCGTCGCTTGCCGTCCATATCGCCTTATTGTCGGAACCCGTTGATGAATGAAGAACCGAACACGTCCGGTCGGTTTGCCGATGACGGTTGCCGACTGGCCATTAATTCAGGCCATTTTGAGATATCTTGGGTTCAAGTGGAAATGTATGCGATGCGTTAGGCTATTTTCTGTGTGCGATTGAAGGGATACAGTAGTTCACCCCCAAAATGACTTTCTTTTCCTATCGATTACTACTCGCCCCATGGATACATGAATTCATGGATTTTGTTTTGTCCCATACAATACATCACAGTCTGACCACATGAAGTCCGAGATCTGCTTCAGAGCCACACTGTACTGTTGCGTCGTACCGAGTTCTAAGGTTATCTAAAGTCCAATAAACAGGCTGTAAACATAAGTCATGGGACCTTAAGAATTGGCATATTTGAGTGATTAACACCGGGATACATATGCCAAAATGAATGAGTCCGCGTGATATGAATATGAACAGCAGATGACCAGGGGCGGCCTTATGGATTTGGAGGCCCGTTTCAAGACCAAATGTGAGGCCCCTCATGCACGTTGTGCTTGTTGCATCGTCCTCTCATTTGAAAGTGTTTTAACTCATATTGATACAAATAGTTTTGACTGTTCAATATCGTGCGCAGCCATTACTCTCGACAATTATGCAGCAACAACAACTACTCTCCTCATCCGGTCGTCCCTTCACAATAAAGTGTCTCCCCTTTACCTCCCAATGCCACACATTTTAACAGGAAATAGTTTACTTTCAATTGAAACGGATGAAACATAGCTAAGGCCTCCTATGCAGATGACATGGATAAAAGCAGATACGACCTGTTATATCACGAATTCGGATTAGATCATATCAGTCCGTTGGAAGCACAAGCCAGGTGTCGTCTGTCCTGGAGAGCTCTGACATGTCTTTACTTTTTCAGACACCTATATAGAAATATTACTGTCTCTCTGTGACCTTGCTAAGCAAAGCTAGGGCGCACACTCTTATAAGTAATGGTAACTGCTTTAAAGGTCTACTTTATCTCATCAGTACCACATGTGGATCCTGAGATCTACGTGATTCTATTTGTGCCCAGCCTTGTCTGTTTGTGTGAACACAAACAGGATGATTTGATTGGCTGATCACCCCATAGCAATGATTTGATTGGCTGAGGGAAGTACATATTAAAGGCAAAAAAGTGAGGGCAGATAAGTGAAGGCGCCCAAAGTGATTGGCCGGAATGACGTTTGTGATGATTTGATTGGCTGAGCACAGAATGTGATGTAAGAGCGCCCCTCACTTCACACAAGTGTGATTCTATTTCCCTTACTCTGGGAATTGTGGCCGCTATACTTCACTAATGAAGGCATGTGTGCTCATTTTCAGCAACGCCATGCACATAGAAACACACAGACACACAAATTAAAACCTGGGAGTCTGGCCACTAAGCAGCTCCACTGGAGCAGTTGGGGGTTCAGTGCCTTGCTCAAGGGCACTTCAGCAGTGTTGGGTGAGTGATGACCAATCACTTCCCAACCCAGATTGTTCCTGCCCGTCCGGGGAATCGAACAGGCAACCTTTCGGCAACAAGGGTGCTCCTCTAACCCTTGCCCTGAAACTGCAGGGCAAAAGGCTTGGAACTGAAAAGGCTTGGAATTGGTCAAAACGTGTATCATTATATGTAACATTGTAAAAAGTAGCACTGCCTGACAAAACAATGGAAACACCGTCATACATCGTTAGTTTGAAGATCTGTTCTTTTGTTCGAGTCAGTCTTCTCGGGGCATTGATAGCTGGCGTAAGGGCATTATTGCACCGTATGTTTGCTATAGGCCTGGAAATGGGGTCAAATATAGTAAAATACTTTGGAAAAGTTATAGAAAAGTATTGTAAATTCATTGGTAAAAAATGTGTGGCGACCCTGTAGTTTGCTAACTTTTCTTCTGCACAGGTATTTCAGCTGAGATTCCTGAGGGAGGCTAAACACCTCTCCAAATATCAAAAACATAGCGGAGAATGTCAACGCTTTGTTCCACTGAGCTGTATTACTTGGTCTTAGAGTGATCTCCTGCATGCGTGTGATTGGCAGGGCAGCTGGAGTGATGTAGTCGGAAGGCGGTACTCTCTGTTGACCTGCCTGCTGCTGAGCACTCTGGGCTACGGTCTGCTGGGGATGTCCACCAGCATCGCTTTCTTTGTCCTCGCTCGCATTCCCGTTGGTAAGTTCACAGTTTACAATTTAGGCGTTTAGCAGACGCTCTTAATCCAGAGCGATTTACAGTAGGCAAGAACAACACATGTCGGTGGTTGTAGTGCCTAAAGTCCTATACTTAATGGTACTACTGGTTGCCGACGGCCAGGTGGAAGCTCTTACGTGTGCCAGTACAAACTGATCTCCAAAACATGTCCGTTGAGTTTAACTTAATAATAAAGAAACGGTAACAAACACAGGGGACCAGCCCTCCTGAACACAGTAGAAAACTGTTAGCCTCTGCCGTCTGCCACTGGCAACACCTGTGCCTGATCAGGAGCCTGGTTAAATACCCGGGCTGGCCCAGACACTGACCAAGCTGCAGTGACAGCAAACATTAGGTCATAATGGCTCTTTTTACAGTGGTAATGCATCAAATAACCGGAGATGGGTTTATAACCGGAGATGGGTTTCTCACTCATCACTCTAGACTTTATGAGGTGGTTGGTTTGGCCATCATTGGCTATGAGACGAGAACAGCGTTGCACTGTTTTTATCTATAAAGCCTTACTTAAGAAATTACCTAATTATGCAGTCTATTACAGCCTAAATTCTTTTCGCTCCTATGCCACCAAAATGTGGAAATTCCCTACCAACATTAATCCCTTGACTCCTTCAAAACCGCTCTCAAAGGGCACCTACGGACGGCTGCAATTCGAAACTGGCCCCCGTAAATTCGGAATCCCCCAAAGTTCCCCTCACTGTATACGTTTCTTTTCCCTTTTTACCTCCTTTATGATGAATTCCTGTTCTGTTCTCTGGCTATATAGAAGTGTCTATTTGTACGTCTCTAAATGTTTTGATGAATTCAACAAGGTGGACCCTCTTGTAAACAAGTGCAATGCTTTATTGGGTCGTCCACTCACAGTTAACAGTCTTTGTATTGAGTTGTGCTGGAAATGTACTGTAATTCTGAAAACAGTTAATAAATATTTCAATCAATCAATCAATGAAGCAATAGGCCATCGTTACACCTGTTCTCAAGACTACTTTCTTTTAGAAATTCCTGATATTAATTCTGAACTGGGTAAGACTGCCTTTCAATACTATGCCCCCCCACACATAGAACTGTCTACAATCAGTCTTAAAACTGAGGAACTTGATTTCACTTGGATCGATTTAAATGTCTTGTATGGGATAATTTGACATATTATAGCTGTACTTGTTCAATCGGAATAGTTTATTTTATTATATCTGTTCTTGTAATGTATCCGTGTTCAAATGTTTGTTATGTACAGTGTAATCAGGGCGTCATTGTAAAAGAGAGCTGGTTCTCAATTGACTTCCTTGAATAAATAAAGGTGAAAGAAAATAAAAATACATAGGAATAGTCCTTGAGAATCATAAGCAAGCCAAGAACCTAGTATCTAACAGTAGAATATCTGTACAGTGAAGCCAGTGATGCTTTGCATCCCAAAACGCAGATTATTGATAATGGACCTTTCTGGGGGACCCATGGATGCACTACTGTACTCAACACTGTACTGTAATTTGGTGCTATTTAATTTACTTTATGTTTTCATATGCTTTGCACTGTTGTTTGCATAACTCTTTGCAATTGTCGGATTTAGAATTGTGTTTCTTTCTTTCAGATACATTTTCTACGCGAATGTAACCCTATTATAACCATATAAGATGAAATAGGAGTTAAATGTTGCAATTTGTAAAAAATGACTAAATATGACTCCTAACGTCGTTGAAGCAGGACTTGTGAAATGTCCATGGGATCCATCTAAAAGACCACCCCTGGGTCATTGAAAACCTATTCACATCAGTGTGAAGCTAAAGAGTGCTATAGGTTACGGTATAACTGTCATACCACATGGTGAGGAGCAAGTGAAACGGAATATTATATAGACTTAAGCGCAGGTAGCTTGTGGTTCTCAAAGTGGTGTCTGGGGACCCCCAGGGGCCCTTGGGAGGTTCTAGGCCGGTCTCCAGCTAAATGGGGAGCAGTTTAACCAGCCCTATGGTGAACAGATCTGCCATTTGCACAAGGGACCGGACTCTGAACAAGTACAGAGTACCCCTGGGGGACCCCATTTATCTACGTACACTGTGTATAGGATATAAAAGGTTAAGGACATCAGCTGACTGTATTGAGTCAAGTATTGACATGGCGGAATTTTACTTGAGGTATTACCTTTTCATTCCTTTACAATTAGAAATACTGCAATGTGTATGACTGTACAGCAGTAATTACAGTACAATGCTACCCATCAAACAAGAAAAGACATGAGTGTGCATACAGAGCCAGAGCTCGGTATCAATAATCTGCTCATCCGCTCATGTCGACTCTTTTTCTCTCCCCCAGGGCTGTTCAAGCATTCCTTGTCCATATGCAGAGCTCTGCTGTCTGACCTGGTGTCTGAAAAAGAGCGCCCTCTGGTGATGGGACACTTCAACGCAGCGTCCAGCGTGGGCTTCATCCTGGGTCCTGTGGTCGGCGGCTACCTCACGGAGCACGAGGGAGGCTTCTACACGTCCTCCTTCACCTGCGCAGCCATCTTCCTCCTTAATGCAGGTGAGACAAAGACAAAAGGTCAGAGAGAGAGAGAGAAATAAAACCTTGTGCTTGAAATGTTTTAACCCATTCTGACCGGGCACCCATTTTGGTGTTGGCATCATGTTATGCTTTAGCTATTGAAAAATAGCAGATCTACAAGCTCATATCGCGCCACCGAGTGGCGCGATACGAGCTTGTAGGTCTGCTATTTTTGAAAAATTCGAAGAACGACTGACATTTTTAGAATCTGATCTCAGGTCAGAATGGGTTAATCAGACCAGTGTGTGTCCCGTGGAAACCTCGTATGAATCTGATCTCAGGTCAGAATGGGTTAAACCATTTAGGCCTGACGTAAAAAAAAAAGAAGTATTTTTAACTGTTAGATACCTGGCCTAGGGGAGCCAAGTATGCAACAAAAATACAAATGAAATATACATTTATTTAGTAATCAAAATAAGAATTAAACCAAATCATACCCAAATCAAGATCGAACAGATGAGGTGTGGAAATCAGTAATCGGTAGTGTAGCGTGTATGCATGAGTGAAATGCTGAAAAAGGTGCAAGGAGAACTGAATACAACAGAGCTGAGGAAGGGACTGGGGTGGCAGGCTTATATAGGGCGTCGGCACCTGGGCCCAGGTGCCGACCCTTGGCTGATTGATCATCACAGCTCTGCTCCCCAAATCCACTGCAACACAAGGAGAAAGGGAATTAGGAATAGCAAAGCAAACTAACCAAAGTGAATTACAACTAGAATATATCTAAAGCTACACCAGACCACCTAATACAAGATACCACAATATACTATACACCCTAATATAGTACAATACATACAGGGGCCGTCTCATTGAAATGTATTTTTTTCTGAAAGTGGTCAGTGGTTGCCAAGGACCCCAACAATTATATGTAATTGGCCGCCGACCCCCATCTGAAAATATGTTGTTCCAGGGACCCCCCCCAGAAGCAAAGATTTGAGTTAAAAACTGAAACTCTGAAAGAATATATATTCAAAGATTTAACCCATTTAGGCCTGACGTCGAAATAAAAAAAAGTCTTCTAAAAGAATATATATATTCAAAGATTTGTGCCGCATTTTCACGATTTTTCAAAAATAGCTTAAGTATAACATAATGCTTAGTTAAAACACCAAAACGGGTTCCCGTCCAGAATGTGTTAAGGCACATTTTCACGATAAAAAAAATAAATAGCAGATCTAAAGTTCATAGCACTCGGTGCTGCGCTATGAGCTTGTAGATCTACTATGTTTCAATAGCTAAAGTATAACATAATGCGTGTATACAATGCTTGTATAACACCAAAATGGGTTTTAATCACTGGTGTTTATTTTTGTTTCCAGGCCTGGTGTGGATGCTGCCCTGGAGCGAGACACTCGTTTACCGCACCGACGCCAACTCCAACAGAAGCACCGCCAAGGCCTGCAACGCCGACGACAACAACAGCATCAACAACTCGGCGTGCCGCCACACGGAACACTGTTCCCACGAAAACAACCACCACCACCCGCTGGTGACCACGGAGACCACGGCGCCGCCGCGGAAAAAGAGAGCTCCGGCTCCAGGGGGCATCAGCTGGGGGGAGGTGTCCTTACTCCAGCCCGCCTGGAGGCAGCTGTCCTCGGTGGTCTCCAAGATCCACATGGTGGCCTCCTCCGACATGTGGGACCTGTTCCTGGTGCGGCTGCTCATGGCCATCGCCATCATGCTCTACTACAGCAACTTCTCCCTGGCCATGGAGGAGCGCTTCTCCCTGAAGCCCAAGGTGACGGGCTACCTGATCAGCTACAGCAGCACCCTGGGCGCGCTGGCCGGCTTCCTGGTGGGCCCCGTGACGCAGCTGTACGCCGACAACATGTCGGGCCTGCTCCTGCACTCCACGGTGCTCACGTGCCTGCTCATCCTCCTGTACGCCGGCGCGCCCAGCTTCTGGCAGGTGCTGCTCAGCTCCACCTTCTTCGCCATCTCCACCACCATCGGACGCACCTGCATCACGGACCTGGAGCTGCAGAGGGGGGGGGTCCAGGCCAGCGGGACGCTGATCGGAGCCGGCCAGTCGGTGACGGCGGTGGGCCGCGTGCTGGCCCCTCTCCTCTCGGGCCTGGCCCAGGAGTTCAGCCCCTGCGGCCCTCCGAGTCTGGGCGTGCTCCTGGCGCTCGCCGCCGTAGGCTTACTACTCATTAGGATCCCCAAGTGGGACGGGAGGGGGAAGTCAAAAGTAGCCAAACTGAGAAACGTAGAGTGAACAAGGATAAGATAGAGAATTCTAATGTTTTGAAAGGAGTCCAGCGGACGGGGACTACGATCGTGTGTTGTCGCTTCATTGATGCGATTCTGGGTTTACGTCAGGCCAGCCTCACCTGAAGCCAAAAGAGCTGGTCATCACTGGAATTGCAAGCCCTCCTGTCCGGAAAGAGAGGATTTAGAAACACAAAGTACAGCACTGATAAAAGACGAGACCTGCCAGGCATTGGGCCCCAAACAGGCTCGGTCTAGACTGTATCGCCCGTTAATTGTGGGTACGACACTGTATACGTTTTTCTTTTTAAATATATATAAGAACAATGCCGAAATGATCTTATTTACCATATCACCTTATATAACCACTATGCAGTCCAAAAATGTCCCTGACTTTTGGACTTTCTTTATTGTTACTGATGCACTACATGTCCCAGAATACACTAGTTCTGTTTCATCATTGTCACAGGAAGAGGAAAGGGACCCTCTTTGATGTCACAAAGAGCAATATTTAGACTACATGAATTCACCTCAGGATGTCAGATGGTAGTTTTGGAGTTGCCACATTGGTAATCTAACTCAGTTCTACTTTTTACACCACTAATTCCTGCCAGTGCACTGTTTCCGGCAGTGTTCCCATAGTGGTATTAGAGCCTTATAAACTTTTATACTAGTCTTTTTTTTTTTTTTTACTTCTATATTTTAACAGATTTAGATGATTTTCAAATTTGATTGTTAATTTATCCGGGAGGTATACTATACATGGGGGTTTTAGGAGAAATCTATTTGCGTCCTGAATTACTGTTCATACAATTACACACGACCTTAATAGTTCAAACTAAAATGTGCAGATTAATGTACAAGAAGTGCTTGAATTCGTTAAGTTCAAAGACCCAGAATTAATGGAAGGAAGTCACAGTGAATAAAGTTTTATATGAAACCTTAACGTGTGTACATTAGTCACTGGATTGTCAACTTTGGACTTTGCTGGAGTAAAGTTTTCATGGCCTGTAATCTATTGCAGATGTGCCAAAAGAAATTGATTGTGATTCTGCAATCTGCATTGAAAAATAGCCTTATTTAATAAAGAATATTAAATTGAATCGACCATGAAACAAAAGAAAAACAAACAGGTTTGTGGAAGGCTATTTGAGATTTACCATTTACAAAAGGCAGAAATTGAGGGGGGGAAAAGATTTTAAAACTATCGAGAAATATTTTAGCAGGTTTTTATTTTATCAAGAGACTATATTGACTTTCTTGGGCTTGCAACTATAACTTTGTCCAAAATAATATTGCAATTGTCAAAGGATCTTCCTCAGGTCTCAGTTCTTTCTATATGGTTTCTTTCTGACATGCCTCCAGAAAAACAAGTATGACGACATATCGTTTAAAGTATGTTTGAATGGCCCAAGTCAAAATGGGAACGCTATCCTGACCTACGTAAAATTGCCTAGAATTTGGCACAAACACGGCTCAGGAATCCGACATAATAGCAGCCACTCGAGCGGTGTTCCCAGGGCCACACAATGTCTACAATGCACAGTCAATTTGGCACACCAGGGGACCCAGGCTCGGATCCGCACCAAACCTGGCACAAACACCGTTCATGCGTTTGGCATGAATACACACATCCGGGAACATTGCTCTAGTCTGATCAGCACAATATAGGACTATATTTGAAGGCCCGAAAATCTAGTTGAAAGAGAACAGCTACTTCTCCATAAAAGAAAGCTTGTGAAAGTAGGTGGTGGGGGGAGGGGATCTAAAAGAATAGTTTGAATTAAACCAAATAAAGACTAATTCAAGATAGAAGAGTACTGTATAAAACCTTGTATAAAGTAGAAATTTTATTACATGTAATAATAAAAGTTGGCCTATTTTCAGTGTAACAGACGTAGAGAAAGCTAACACTTAGAGGCTGTCCACACCAAGAATGATAACTGTAAAGTAGAAAGTGGATTCCACACCACTTTGAATGACATCATAGACATCGACATTCAATCAAAGGGCATGTTTACAGTACTTTAACATTCATGTTCACATCATCACTGTTGTCTCATTCCCTATAGTTAATATTCTTGGTGTGGACTGCCCTTTAGCCAACAAGACTTCTTCAGAGAAGTCCCGACATTAAACTAAACATTACATTCATAGTTTTTAATAGGGATAGTTTACAATGGCCAACAAAATAGCCAACAAATTATAATAAAAATAGTATTTACACTACATACATGGAGAGAGAAGCAATGCTTCTTAGTTGAATTGAACTTGCGTTCAGTTAAATTAAAAATAAAATGTTTAAATTATCACTTGAAAACATTTCGTTTTTTAGACACAATCCATAGGCAGGTCAAATACATTAAAAGAAAATCATATGAAATGCTAAGAACTCCCCGGGAGGACAAAAATGTCAGTCTTTGGAGTGAGTCATTGCTCAAGGTTAGTATACGATTCCCCCACTAGTACAGGACGCAATTGGAAGTATTTTACACCTGTCAAGTCCAAGGTGTTAACCTTACTGTACATTCAGAGTGCTAGCAGCGACATTAATGATGTGAGCTAGGAGACTGCTGGCTCCAGTGCCAAGGTTTATCACAACAGGAGGTTGGGTTCGGTGGTCATGTGAAACGGCTGTGAATCAAGTTGCCAGTGGTATGAGATCCTGCTGCTACTTCAGAACCGGCAACAAATATTCATTCGATAGCAGTCCCGCTGCTTAAAAACAAAACAAAACGGCGCTAAAAAAACAGCGCTCTTTCAAAAAGATAAGAAAAGAGAGGGGGGGGGTTAGGGTTCTCGGGACTTTCACAGCTTCTTGGGGTTCCACTGAGGCCTCCTGAGTAGGGGGTTTGCCACTCCACTGTTGTTGGCCGGGTCTCTGGGTTCGGCGGACCACGCTGCAGGTGGTGGTGAAGAAGAGGGCTCCTGCTCCTCCTCCTCCTCTGCATCGCGGCTCCCATTTCTAACGTTATCCGAGGAACCGTTGGCGGCGTCTGCGGACGACTGAAAGTGCAGACGAGGGCGAGGCAGGGGAACACGGGAATCGCTGGAGGAGGAGTTCAGTCTGGATGCGCCATCGCCCCCCCTTCTCCCTCTCCCTCTCTCGTCCACCACGGCAACAGTGGGTACCTCCGTCAGTGTGTCCAGCCGGCGTAGAGGAATCATGGCGCTGGAGGAGGAACGGCTTGGCTTGGCAAACCTTGAGCGACTGGAGGGGTAGGCCATTTCTGACATGGTTTCCTCGTCATCTGGAGACAGCACGAGAGACATTAAAGTAGTAAGGTACAAGAGTAAAAACACCATCAATAAATTACGTTATATAACAATAGGTGAATAGGATAGAATGAAGCATATTAAAAGGGATATTTCACTTTAGAAAAAACATTTGGTCATACTCATTTTATAGTTCGCCTCGGAAACCCAGACGTTTTTATTTCCAGGGAGAAAAAAAAAAAAGTCTGGGGCCGAGTGCACTTCAATACGGCATACAGTAGCAAAACGTCGATTTCTGATCGTCTGCACCTTTGTTAAATTGATGCACACACGTACACCTCTCTCTCGCTCTAATTAATTAGTCTCATGTCACGCAGCTGCGTCTACTCTAGATTCTTCCGGTGGATCCTGCCGGGAGCTGCATATATGCCATAGAAAGCGTAGGTGGACCCCAGTCTTTTTTATAATCTACTCGGGCTTATGTGAACACCCCAGACAGTTTTGAAGTTGCTTGATTCAGTACTTGGATACGTACTCGAGCAACTCCAGGGTAGACAATGTAAAATGACCAAAAGTTTGTTGTTTATGTGAAATATCCCTTTAATAAATGTAGCGCGTACCATCCAGTGGGGTCTTTATTGACTATTTTCACACACACAGTGAAGTAAGGAGTTTTACTTCTTTTTTTAAACGGTGAGCGAGTCTTTTCCTGTCAAATTTTCCCACACACACACACACACAGTGGCCATTTATATTTTACATCATACGTGGAGAATTGGGTTTCCCACCCGAGGAAGAGAAGAGCAAAATGGATATCGACTGAAAGATGTACCTGCATGGCTCAGCCTCGTAGGAGGGAACTTTGAGTCCAGACTCTGCCCAGCAGGCAGAGAGAAGTACTTCTGAGACTTGGGCACCGACCCCTGAAAGAAGAAACCATAGAAGGAACAAAACTGAGAGATTGACATGGAAAATGGCAAAAAAAACTAAAGTGCACAATTGCAATCATTTCTTGGCAATGTTTGATAGATGCTAGTAATGCTATGCAGATGTTATGATGTTGATTACTTATGCTATAGTCACTATTCATTGATTCACTGGTATACCAAAATCTATTTGAAAATAAGTATCACTGCTCTCAGGTCGAATATTGATATGCAATTAAAATTGATTCATTGAGATTAATTCAGTACAAAGCCTATAATTAATTTGATTAACAAAATTAACATTTTTAATCGAGTCAAACAAGCCAAACAAATTATGTCGTGCATGTATTGTATTATAATAGAATACAGTTATTAATTTCACAATCTGAGTGGTGCCATTTCTTTATTATATATTTTTTGTACTTTTTTCCCGGGACTATATAGATTTACTTCGGGACGGTTCAAATTGTATTTTGGGACGGTTCCGGGACGTTGGTGAAAAAAGTTAGTCTGGAGCCCTGCTATATAGGACAAAACGTATACCGTTTGCTTCTCCAACAATGCTAAGAATGTTATTCAGATAGAATGTCATTTATTTAGAGTAACCAGATGCTAGTTTTGATATTTACCAGGTTAACCACCAACTGTTTTCTTTGCACTATTTACTTGATCATTAACCCTGTTGTTTGTTGAGTGGGGTTCATGGCATGCCGCTTACTCTGATCTTGCACTTTTTAAGTTTCTCTGGGTAAGCACTTCTGTTAAATGCCTAAATTGAGGATCGCAATTGAAGCCGTTTGACTCAGTAGGCTGCCAATCTTTATAATCCTTTTAGAGAAAATGTAGCTGCAATTTAAAAATCTGTGTTCATCTACGTAGCCTCGAGCAGACGCCAAGTAAGAGTCCAACTAATTTAGTCAGATTCATCCCTTCTTAACCCATTTAGGCCCGACGTCGAAATAAAAAAAAAACGTCTTAAACTAAATCCTGACAGTTTTCTGAAATACCCATGTTTCAGTGGTGCTCAATATGTCAAGGACCCAAAAGATTATATGTAATTGGCCACCGACCCCCCCATCTGAAAATATGTTGTTCCAGGAACCTCTCAGAAGCAAAGATTTGAGTTAAAACGTTCGCTCTGAAAGAATATATATTCAAAGATTATCATGATTTAAAAAAAAATAGACCTACAAGCTCGTAGCTATGAACTTGTAGATCTGCTATTTTTCAATAGCTAAAAGTATAACATAATGCTTAACCCATTCTGACCGGGAACCCATTTAGGTGTTTAGCATCATGTCGTGCTTTAGCTATTTAAAAATAACAGATCTACAAGCTCATAGCGCGCCACCGAGTGGCGCGCTACGAGCTTGTAGGTCTGCTATTTTTTGAAAAATCGAAGAACGACTGACATTTTTTAGAATCTGATCTCAGGTCAGAATGGGTTCATCAGACCAGTGTGTGTCCAGTGGAAACCTCGTATGAATCTGATCTCAGGTCAGAATGGCTTAAAACAACAACAGAGCCAGAGAGTACCAGTGTGAGAATAGCCCCCCAACCCAACCCATGTTGTTCATACCGCTGACTCAACGCTGCCGGGCCGGAGGCTGCGGCGGATGCTGGCGTGGCGTCTGATCAGGATTTCTTTGCTCGCCGTGTCATTGGGCATCGCATGCTTTCTGGTGTACGCCGCCGTCTGCATACAAAAACAAAAACAACATGTATATGAATTATGAAACGACATTATGAACAATGAATGTACAATAAAAACCATGTTTTGCCGGCAAGACGACTGGATGTGATACGATGCCAGCAGACCACTTCACCGTATATTGTCTTGTATATTTTTTGGAAAAAAAGAAAATTAATTCGAATGTAATTAGACATGTGGGTCCACTACAGTGACGTACAAAAATAGCCGATCTACAAGCTCACAATGTGATTTGTTGTGAGCTTGTAGAATCATATCTTCGCCGTGTGCGACACCGACGTATGATGTATTTTGTGCGATAAAAACAGGACATCACCGTTAATGTGGTTTCCTCCACAGGTTATACACAGTTACCAGCACTTAGCAGAGTACAACCCACTAACCGTCGCTCTGGATTAAGAGCGCCTGCTAAATGCCTAAATTGTAACAGCACAACAACACAATTATCAACACGATAACCTTGGCAATGGCAGGTAAGCTGCATGCATAAATTATATCTCCAAACCAATCTGGGTAGCCATTGGCAAAACAAAAAGGGAAAAACAGCACACCGTTAGTCAAAGTCTGTCTCGAGAGACTACCTCCAAACAGACCTTACACACCACAGTCACTGGTTTTAGACTCTACCGACTGTTGAGATGAGTCCGCTTCAAGAAAGCAAACGCTGAGCAAAAGCCGCAGTTAATACACTTTAACTAGTTACCACTCAACAGAGTTTCACTGTTTTTCGTCAAGCTTTTTTACAACCTAGATAGCGCGACCATAGATGACCACACCCGTCTGCTCCGTTGCGTATGAGACACTACAAGAGTCAAGTGAAAAAGATCTTTTCAAGATCCATCTGCTACAAAAGCAACGGAGGGCAAAACTGGACAAGTAAAGCTGGCTGAAAAAGATTTTCACTGTTGAGATAACAACTATAACAACACTCATAATCCGTGGACCCTTGATCCACAGCCTGGGGGTCCACAAACACCATCAGAACTCCAGCTTTGCTCACCCCTGATCAAAGTTTGGAGCCCTTGCATGAAACTAGTTGTGAGTTTGTGACACGGCATTCCTTTAAATCCTGTCCTCGTTATGTAATCACTCATCGTGTACGTACAGGTACAGGATACCTGATTCTCACCCTCATCTTTCTATTAGCATATCTTATATCACAACAAGTCTAAGACTATATAAAATATTTCTCATCAAGATGTCACCAACTATCGAAGCTACCAAGATACCAAGATAGAACTTGATCTCCTCCTGACCTCAACTAACACCGTCCTCTGAAAAGCCAGCAATCTCTATAATAAGAATATCACACGCACACACTCACCTCTGTACCTAAATTCACTTTTTTTTTAACATAATAACTTATATTTATTTGTGGCTCAGTGGTTAATGCAGAAATACTATCATTGTAAAATGTGTATAGCAACGTTTTTGATTCATTAAAAATGGAGGACCCTTATGCAAACAAGTCTTTTTCTGGTTTTATCCTCTTAGCAGATTTTGTATTGACCTGTACTTTCCATGAACTGTTACACTACCCATTCTGCAAACTGTTAATACAATGTTCAATTAATCATCCAATCAATCAGTATTTCTGGTCAAAATAAATTAAAAAATATATATATTTATGAACAGAGCAGACTATAGCTGGAGGTGGTCACCGGGGGCCACACCCAACTTTATATTTTGAAAGCAAAAATTATAATAATATAAAAATGTACAATGTGCAAGTCTCTCTTTGTGCTCCCCTACTCAGAGTAAAGTAGCCGACCGTGAACACATCAATGAATATGTTGATGTGGACAGACGGGTACAGACATTCATAGTTCTTCCACTGGTCTAACCGAAGTCCTCCTCATCAGCAACACACATGCCAACGCCGAAATGAAACGGTCGGAACAGGCTGTTAAATAAACAGACATTTTCTTTCATCTTTACCCCCAAAAGATTAATAGAAACTAAAGCTGAAAACGTGTGATGTCACTCATGCAAAAGATACTACTCGCCAAAGGGTTATGCAAATAGCAATCCATATAAGGAGCATGCTTGTGTTGGCTTAAAAAAAACCCGGTACAAATAAAAAATAAAACAGAAAAATATGGTGAATGGATTACCAAGTCTCACCTGTTGTCTGATTTTGTACATGTTCTTGGAGAGGATATCATGCATGCTCCTCACGTCAGCTGCCAGGAACCTCTTCCTGGGTTTAGGGCTCTTCTTGTCGTCACTAGTAGACAGAAGACAGTAACAGTAAGGCTCATTAGTACGCCTTCCTTACCGACCACAGCGTTGTATGGGTGGAGGTCAGGAGATGGTACTGTGTGATGGTAAAAGACGAGAGACAAAGGGCGCCATACTGCAGAGAGACGATAGACGGAGCTTTGCTGATGTCCCCGGACACCGTGTCCAGGATCTGAATGGCGTTCTGCAGCTCCAGCTTCTTGTACAGGGCCACGATGCTGGACTCGGCCCTGCTGTCCCTGATCAGGATCTTACGCAGGATCAGGTCGTTAAACTTCATGAACCTTGACGTCGTGAGAGAGAAAAAGAGGACGGATGGTTTGGTCAGAACAGTACAGACAAAACGTGGGTAGACAATTTAACGTGTGTAGGCATTCAGCAGATCTTATCCAGAGCTCATCTACAACATTGTGGAGTAAAATGTACGAAGCCGATTCAGAAGATTTTTGATTGATTGATTGAATAGTTTATTGAACATAAATGTAATAATAGCAACAGAGTACAGTCAAACACTCCCAAAAGGGATAGCGATTCGCTGGAGCGCTGAAAAAAGTTTTGCACTATTTTAGCCTAGTCACACAGCGAGAGTTGACTCATGTTGCTCGTTTCCACTGACTCGCCACTAGTGTAGTGTGAGAGCAAAGTCTGCAGTCCTTTCTGCGAAGACCTGGTTAACACACTGCTCCGGGCAGCGCGCCGCCGCCTCCCAGTTCTTCTGTGTGTGTGTGTGTGTGTGTGTGTGTGTGTGTGTGTATAGTGTCAACACACGCAGAGATGACACACACACACACACACGACACCATAATAATTAGGCTTTTTTATCGCTTTGCCTAAAAAACTGAATTATGGAAAAAGCCTGCCGCTGGCTCCCATTTGTTGAAGAGACATCTATACATTTTCAAATTATATTATTATGTTTAAATTATCGCTTTGGCTAAAACGCTGAATCCCGCGGATAAAGTAGGCTATTGTACATATAACTACAGGCCTTAACTACAGACATTAATATAGTCTACCGCGGACGGTGCATATGTACAATTATATAGCCTACATTTAACAAACACGCTTGAGTGACATTTGCAAATAGGTCAATACAAAAACTACTACGAGGATAAAACCAGAAAAGGCTTCTTTACATCAGGTATAAAGTAAAAAGGAAAACGTGACAACCGCATGGAAAAAGGGGCAGAAGAACTGGGAGGAGGCGGAGGCGCGGGGGGGGGGTTGCGCTGCCCGGAGCAGTGTGCTAACCAGGTCTTTGCGTTCCTTGCTTATGGGGGTTGAGGGGGACAGAGGGGGAGGGTTTTGTGATGCCTCAGGTCAAATGACGGTGAGTATCTCAACTGAAAAAGTGACTTGACTGACATGCAAACGCAGAGACCAGAGGAACCTGTTGGAGCAGCAGTATCAAGTAGCAAGAACACCCAGAGGAACAAAGCCGTGGTTGCTCAGCAGAGGGCGTTGGATGCAGGAAGATGTGTAAACGCTGCCGTCAGGTGGAAACCTAGCTTGTATGCCCAAAACTGTGACTTTTCAGGAAAAGGGAAGAAAAATAACCTGTGTTCCAAAGAATCAATGTAGTCAACAACAGACAGACTAAATACCATCACTTTAAATAACAAAAAATAGAAGAAAAAAAAACGCTCTATAAGCTTGTAAAGGGCATTAATTTACGGCAAATACTAAAAATACGGTATGGGGATAGGTTTTCCGCCCGACTGTAACAGACAGTAAGTAAGCAGCATATAGCAAAGAGTGAAGCTGATATAAACCTGAAAACGGGATGGTAAATCAAGAGGGACAAAGGCAGCTGTGCGGGAAAAGTTTCAAAGCAATGGGAAGAAAAGCGTCCTTTTGTCAGAATGTAGAGAGGAAGCTGAACATGACACCTAGTTTTAGTTCTTGCCACCATCTCCCCTCGCATTCCATGCACCAAACAATGGCATTGTCACATAAAACCACAAAGGGGGAAAAGTTGGAGCACAACAAACGCATAAGCTGGTCAGTTTATAACTGCCATCCCACCTCCAGTCTAATTCAAACAGGTTTTACTTCAACTAATTCTCTTTTTTAATGTTTTCTTTTTTTTTTGCGGCTTTCGCCTTTATTTTAGATTTTTTTATAGAGGGACAGACAGTAAGTAGGCTGACAGGAAATGGGGGAGAGAGATGGGAGGAGTGACATGCAGTAAAGGCCGTCGGGATCGGGAGTCGAACCCGCGGCACACTGCCAGACTCGGACTACCGGCCAAGGTGCCTGGACCGCTGAGCCACGGCCCAGGCCTACTTCAACTACTTCTCAGCCTGGGGCCCGTGAGCCACCTCCGGGTAGAAGATAGACTTGACATTCAAAATTGTAAATGCAACCTTGACTTCAGAGCCCGCGTACCTGACTAACTACCTAAAAAAAGTGAGAACAACGATCTGGTACCACTCACTTTCAAAACAAATATGGGTAAATTATCCTTCTACAGCGCTGCCACTCTAGCGTGAAATGCCCTGACCCTCCTAAAAAAATGCAGATCACTTGCATCTTTTAAAAACAGGCCTATTTTTTTTTTATCTGTGATGATATTCAATTTAGTTATTGTTCATGTCATGTCTATGAATTGTTTGCCCGAGTGTTTGACTGTACTATTGTTTATACATTTCTGTCTAAATAAACTATTCAATCAATCAATCAAATGCTGTGCATGAAATGTACTGCACGCGTTTGCAAAGATCCAATGTATGTCAATGATAGCGGCTACACCAGACACGCGGATAGCGCAGCAGGCCCCGCATGAAAAGTAGCACCAAAGTAGGAGGGGGAGGTTCTCTTACTTGTCCTTCCAGAAGTAGTGGCTCCACTGTCCACAGAGATCCTCTATTCCGACCAAGGTATGGTCCATCAGCTGCAGAAGAGATGTATGGAGTGTTAATTGTGTTAACACTACTGTATGCACACAGGAATTAGGCTGTGAATGTATGCAGAGCAAATATAGCATGCTGTGGCGTACCCTGCAGTGAATCTCCACGTTGATGGTGTCCAGATTGCGGTTGGTGCGGCGGACATTAATCCACTCGATCAGGGGTCGGATGGTGATGCCCTGTGGAGAGATGTCAGTGACTCAACGGGACAACATCAGCACTTCGTGAAGGAGACATTGAGCAGAGCATCTCTAGCGTCTAATCTAAAATGATATGGAGGTGCAAACATTAACACCCATTTTGACCTAAGGACGATGTCTTCTAAAGCCTGACAGTTTTCTGAAAAACCATGTTTCTATATATGTTTTTCAAACCATTTCATGTCAAGGACCCCAAAAATGATATGTAAGCCTTTCTTACCTGAATAAAGACAGTGAAGATGATCATGACGATTGTTGCGGTAACGAAGAGCTGTTTGCGGCCAATGGTATCAGGAAGGGTGAAGACCAGTGCAAAGGAAATTGCACCTCGCAGGCCACCATAGCCCAGACCAAATTGGTCTTTGAGGTTAAACGGGATGGTCCTGAAAGGGTTAATGATTTGAGTCAGCACCAAGACCCCTGCAAGGGAAGAGTACAAATAATATCATCATCACCACTTGTACGACTGCTTAATTCAATACTAGGATTCTTCTCACTCTACACACAAACACATGCCAATAATAATGATAGCGTAACGGGCACCAAATCAGTACCAACATCCCTCAACAAGCCACACACACACACACACACACACACACACACACACACACACACACACACACACACACACACACACACACACACACACACACACATTATACTTGTGAGGACATAACAATTTTAGGATGCCGGTTTTAGGAATTTTAACTACTTTTGAGTGGTGCAACCATAGGGTCGGAACCGGGCTGCGTTCCTGTGGGTCTGGAACCCCCGGGGACCCCCACACGGAGTTGCACCACTCACAGGTGTGATTTTTAAACTAACACTGAAAAATAGGTGATATACTAGCTCACGTAACAGCTTGTATCTGCTATTATCAGGGCATGACACCACAGCGAGCGCCACTACAAAAGAAAATCAGGCATACATCCACACTCTAAATCTAATGTATACAAATCTTTAACTTTAACATAACACAAACATTTGTTCTGTGAAAACCAGGATAATAATGATCCTCCTCAAATTCTACTATACCTGTGGGGACGCACACACGCACGCACGCAGTTAAATGAACACTTAAAGATTTTACTGTGAGTGTGTACTCATCACTCCCTTGCTCTGCTTACCCAGGCCTCTCCACACCATGGCAAACAGCAGCGTAAACATGATGTAGCCCCAGTTCCACTCGTGCTCCGTTGTTATGGTGACCACGCCCAAGAAAAAGAAGATGAGGGTCTCGGAGATGCTGCCCAGCATCTTGACCACGTGGCGGATGGTGGTGCAGGAACGCTGGGACACATTCTCCTCAACATAGTACTTCATGGTCAGGGCACAGGTCACGATGCTGCAGAAACAAAATATAGATATGTTTGTGGCTTTTTCTTTTTTTTTTTATTACATTTTTTATCCCACGATTTTGTAACCCAGTTTTTCTTTTCACCCAGTGCCAATTATCTAATGTAATCCTGGGCGCTACACTTCCTCTGCCAACCTGGGGGGGGCAGCAGACTGACCTCATGCCTCCTTCTATGCATGAGGAGTCCAAGCTGCTTCTTTTCACCTGACAGAGGGGAATTTCCCCGGCCGGACGTAGCGCGTGGAAGGGACACGTTATTCCGACCAGTTCCTTTCCCCTCCATCAGGCGCCCCGGCTGGCCAGGGGGAGGTAGTTTTAGAGACCAGGATTACGGCAAGTTTTTGTGAGGGTATCTACCCTAGGGGACACGGGGAGAACCTGCAAACTCCACACAGAAAGGCCCTATCGCCAACCCCCGCCTCGGGTATGCGGGCACTGATGACGCGGAGGAGGGAACACGCCGCCAGTGCCCACAGCGTCGCCAGCAGGAATCGAACCCAGGACCTTCTAGCTGTGAGGCGACAGCACTACCAACTATGCCACCGTGCCCTCATGTTTGTGGCTTTTAAAATGTTGTAGACAGGATTAACCCATTTAGGCCGGGAACCCCTTTTGGTGTTAGCATCATGTTATGCTTTAGCTATTGAAAAATAGCAGATCTACAAGCTCATAGCGCGCCACCGAGTGGCGCGCTACGAGCTTGTAGGTCTGCTATTTTTGAAAAATCGAAGAACGACTGACATTTTTAGAATCTGATCTCGGGTCAGAATGGGTAAATCAGACCAGTGTGTGTCCAGTGGAAACCTTCGTATGAATCTGATCTCAGGTCAGAATGGGTTAAAATGTTGTAGACAGGATTAAAGTACGTTGATTTTACACCGTCTCCTCAGTCACCAGTTTTATGGTGACTGTGTCCAGAACGAAACATGTTCAACTACTCACGTGAAGATGGACGAGATGCCGAAGAGCTCAGCCACCAAGTAGGCCAGGTAGCTGTACATGAAGATGAAGAGGGGCTCGATTTCTCGGACCTTGCCAGTGAAGCGCGTGGTGAAGGCGGCCACGAAGCCAAACAGGATGCCGAAGCCGATGCCTCCGAAGCCCACCACGCAGAACCGCGCCACGCCCAGGAACACGTCCACCGGCTCCACCACTGGCATCTCGGCCACAAAGTTGAACATGTTGTAGAGCGACTGGAAAACAAAACACACACAAAGTGTTTTCATCCAACAACTTGCATCTCACACCCAGAGGCAGACTAAGGCCTGACTCACACCTTTTCGAATTCGATCTAGCATACAACATTGATGCATGCTAGATGTATGAGACTGGTTTACTGATGCAAGCTCCCAATGCATTTCCAATGGAAGTCACATGGTTTGACACAACATTTTTGTTGTACGGCTTTCGGCTGTGTTTCGACTGCCCCGCTCCCCCTCATACAACAAAAATGTTAGTAGTTAATAGTGTCAAACCATGTGACTCCCATTAGAAATGAAGTTTCATACATCAGCTATACATCAATCTGTTGTGAAGGCCTGACTCACACCTTTGCGTCTAGCATACAACATTGATGCATGCTAGATGTATATGAAAGGGTTTGAGCTTGCATCAGTAAATGAGTCTCATGCATCAGCTATACATCAGGATGTTGTGCACGTGTGAGTCAGGCCATACAAATGCAGGTTACAAAGCATTCTTCTCACACTCCAATATGCATGTTTGTACCTTGCTTGCTCGATGTTGGTACCGCATGTTTTTGTACTTTGTTCACAAACATTGAACTTTATTGTGCTATGGGTATGTTTTCCATAATGAACGTTGCCATTAGGGGTTCAATTCAGTGGGGTGGTGAATTCAGCGGCTATCTTTGGGAGAGCTTTTGTTTTGTTTGTCTGTATGGACGAATTGCTGTATCGTTTGCGTACTGTATGTATTGTTAATTTGTTATGTACCGTTTATCTGTGTTGAGGACCCCCTCTAAAATGAGATGATGCATCTCAAGCAGGGGGGCAGTCAGACAGATATTTTGTGAAGCCACTAAGGAAATGAAAGTTCATATAATGGCCTGTTGTGGCCCTGTCATTGGGCTCAAAAAAACCCATAGCCCCATAGAAGTCCATGTATTTGGGCCCAACTTCACCTAGACTGTATTACCTTAATAAACATGGTCATGAATACTTTTTGCTTCCAGTCACTAGTTTGTCTAATTTCTAATGTCATAATATTCTTTTTGGAAAATTATGGTCCCATTTATAAAAGAAATGACCATAAAGTCGCGCATGTTCTGAGGGGCGTGGCTACCGTTACAGTCTATGAACGGGATCCCCCACCCACTCGAGTCAAAATATAAACCAACAAAGAAGAAGGGGGGAAGTCCCGCCTCGTTGTCTGGGCCAGCCAATGGGCCAGCTGGGCCCAAACGGATCTAGAAAGATGGCGACTTCCAGTGCAAGGACTGACAGGCTTCATTTTATTTTCTTGTTAGACCCGCGGAACGCTTTGTCCATATTTTTTACAGTCTATGATCTCAAAGCGTTTATCCTTTTAATAAAAGGCATTATATAAAATCCCCATTACATGCACACTCACATAATAGTAGGTGGCGGTGCACTAATTAGTGATGCACCGAATATTCGGCCGCAGAAAATATTGGGCAGAAAATGGCTAAAAATACATTTTCGGCCTATTCGGTTTCGGCCCAAATAGGCAGAAAATATATCACCGAATAGTGTATGCAATTAATGCATTCAAAAGAGCTGAATAAATGTTTTATGGATCCATAGTGATTATTATTTAAGTCAAGTTTAGCCATAACCATAACATAACATTTGTCTGGGTTGTCTGACATTTGTCAAACTCCGGTCTTAATGGGTTATAAGTGGGGATACTAAAACAGCGATATTCAGTTAGTTACACTTCATACCAATTATACTGTGCGGGTGTAGGTATGTTAAGTGATAACCACTTTGAACATGGCATTATAGGCAAAAGCTTTCTAAATCTTTCACATTTTCCAAAAAACATCTTCAAGCTTGTAGGTCAACTATTTTCGCTATTTGTTGTACAACAAAGTATATAGTGCTTAAGTGGCATTCTGGACTAGACCTGTCTGGCTGGAAACATTGTGGTTGCAAGGACTGCACTTCTGACCTTTCAGCTACAGGACTGTGTCACAGTCATTACCAGGTGATTGAGAGATTATTTATTCTTTACTTACTCTGTATAAACATACTATTAAATGTTTAGAATGTATCATTTGTTCACAGAATTGTATTTTCTTAACTCTTAGGGTCGATTCATACTCCTATTTTAGAGCCGAATAAAAGTCGGTTCGGCGCTGTAGAGCCTACAATTTGACGTCATTTGAGGTTCGGGGGGGCGGGTACCGTCCTAAAGTCGGCTCTTCGGTGCTACTGAAAATTTCTGACGAGCCGAAATCATTTCGGCACTACAGCGCCGAAACAGCAGTATGAATCGGCCCTTAAGCTCTGAAGGGAAAATTCATGGTCCACCCCTATAAACTGTGCACACATCCTTTCCAGAGGTCATGGGTGGTGTCAGAGGCCAGGGCCTAATCACAGTGCTCCTGATAGAAGGTGATTTATTGAATTATTTGCTCAGCACTGTTTGCAATGAGATAATATCATTTCACAAAAGCACACCGGATCATGACTCACTGAAGAAGGGACTTTTGTAGGGATAACTTCCTTTGTTGTTCTACCGACAGCACTGATAGCATTTGAATGCAGAACTTCCGGCATATGTGGTCGTGTTGCCAATAGATCTGGTTTCGTGTGTGTGTATAGGGTTGTTGGCCGTTGCCTCGAGTTC
This sequence comes from Protomyctophum bolini, assembly GCF_963924005.1. Taxonomy (NCBI): domain Eukaryota; kingdom Metazoa; phylum Chordata; class Actinopteri; order Myctophiformes; family Myctophidae; genus Protomyctophum; species Protomyctophum bolini. The sequence continues at coordinate 5,887,074 of NC_137877.1, read as the reverse complement.
ACACCATTTACTCCAATCTAGCAGCAATTTATAAATTGTTCCAGATAAGAGCCTCAGCCAAGTGACAAAATCTTTTTTCTTTTTTAATCGATAAGGAATTCATACATATAAAAGCCAAACAGAACGAACATAAAATTGCCCTTTATTCATTCCTTCATTGAAGTTCTCAGGAAAAAAAATGGGTCATGTACTTTCAATTTAGGCAGAGAACATCCTGGCAACAAATCAAGTCTAAAGATAGATCAAGTTTGCCATCAAACCACTGTTACAGGTCAAGCACATTTCACTGTGTTCACACAGCCTTAACAAACCTAATTAGTACCGTCTAACAGCCTCGTTGTTCAGCCGAGTCTTCAACAAGGGGATCGTATTATTGCATTCAAAGTTTGCCTTGGAGAGCCTGGAAATGAACTGAAGTTTTAACTGCGTCTCTGGGAAGCCAATTAGAAGTTATAACACTAGACAGTTCGACTGATGCCGGATGTTTGGATCCAATGCCAATCCTGATTTTGTGGAGTCCTAGATCACAGATTACCCGATGTTTTGACGGCTTTTGGGTCAATATTTGCAAATATCTTTAATGAATTTGAAAAACCTCCTATTTGAGAAGAATTTACTTATGAGCAAACAAACAAAAAAGACCACTTGTCTTAAGCCATATTCAAACATTAAAAAATTGCTGATCTACAATCTCACAATGTGTTGTGATTGGGACACATTGGCTGCACAATTGCACATGTCGAGGTCATAAAAGAAAATGTCAAATAATGGCCGATATATCGGCCAGTCCAGACCGATACACGCAATACAACTGGCAACCTTTTCTACAATTCTACATCAAACAGACACTCCTGAAAACGTATAAAGTTCAAGATTAGAGTAAGTAAGCAGCATGAACCCTGGTCAAATAACAGCAGGATAAGTGGTTTAATATTAGACTTGGTCTGACAACAGCATATCTAGAATCTTTCTAAATAGCAATTTGGTGAACATGGTTGTACTTTTAATTGTTCCCTCTTGTTTTTGGTGACAACAATGGCCTAACATTTGAATGAAAGCACTATATCTTTTTTGATCTGAGACTGTATGGTTCCGCAACATGAAACTGTCAGTACAGACCACGCCTAGTTTCTTTTCCGTCTCCATGGGTAAATGTTTGCCTTCACTCTCAGCATCAACTCGAGCTCTGGCTCGGCTACCGTGTGTACTAAACAAAGGGACCCCACCACTCCCAACGCAAAGCCCAGAGCAGACAGGGAAATAAGTGTGTGCGTGCACGCACATGTGCACGTGCGTGTGTGTGTGTGAGAGAGAGAGACCACGAGAGAGACAGAGAGTTATAATAGATGGAGAGGAGGGGGAGGGGGGGTTCACTTGGTGTGTGTTAACTCCTCCCATGCATCCAAATGCAATAGTGACCTCAGAAACCGGTTTAGTGACATCTAAACAAACGCTTTCACCCTGAGCTGTCCCTGCCTGGACACACTTCCAATATATACACTACTCGAATATTGACATTCCATAACTGCCTTAAATAAGTGATTATAGCCAATCGGTAGAATACAAATAGAATCCCTCACAAACACACACACACACACATTTGAATTACACAGATCTCATCCTCGGACAGAACCCTGGAAACACAGAGGAGAAAACTGAACAGGCGTGTTTCACCTGGTGAAACCTGAGCTCAACCTCTAAAGTGTGAACGTATACCCTGAAGGCAAAAACGGAGGGGGCCCGCCGCCCCACTGGGCTGCAAATAATAGCGGCACAAGCATTTCATTTCAAGCGCAACCCGTTACCGGCATGGATGCATTTGTTGCTCACTGTACTATACTTTCCACCGATACCGACATCCCTTTCAAGGAAGTAAAATCCTCTTGTGTCAGCCATTAGAGGAGCTAAGGTGACAGCCACTTACTCACTGCCACTCAGCACGTCATGCCCAACGTGCAGTCAAAGGAAATCTAAAGTTAGAGAGACCAACATGTAGCAGCACGTCTTTTGCTAGGTTTAGCTCATGGCCGTTTACAATGCGAGGAAGTCGAGTGACGCACCATGCAGTCTCCCACAATCATGTCACATGGAACAGACACTGAATTTAAGGCACGTGAAAACATACAGTAGCTTCACAAATCCCCCTTCTCATTCCACCTTAATCTCCCGTTAGTCCAAAACGCTAACCTTGGAACTGTACACACACACACACACGTGGCCCTCCACACTCACCACAGTGACGGCATCGTTGAAGAGGCATTCTCCGTACACCACAATGTAGAGCTGCTCGTTGATGCTCACGTCCTCGAACACGCTCAGCACGGCCACGGGGTCCACCGCCGAGATGATGGCGGCGAACAGCAGGTTCTCCTGGAGGTTGATGTCCTGCACGCCGAAGGCCTCGATTTGACATATGGCGTACAGAGACATGCCAATGCCAATGCTGTTCCACAGAGTCCCCACCACGGCGAACCACATCACCTGCAACAGATTAACCACCAGTAAGACGCGCAAACGCGGGAAGCGAACGCAGCTGAGACCCTGCAGATCATGTCTGTCTGTCTGTCTGTCTGTCTGTCTGTCTGTCTGTGTGTCTGTCCCGCTGTTACTGTATATGTGGACCTGGCCCCTTTTGTGCCCATATATGGAGCTGAGTGATTGCTGATGCAACACACTCCATATTTGGACGTATAGCGGGACAGACACACACACAGACAGACACAGACAGACATGATCTGCTAGGTCTCATAGTAAGTGCTCACTGCGTTCGCAATCAAGACAAGAGTCACTCCAAATATCACACCGGTATGAACATTCGAATGATGAACATTTAATCTTACGCTGTAAATACGAGTGTTCATTGCACTCTACTAAATGGGCAAATGGATCCCAAACTGTGGTGCGTTAATTGCACCCCTTGTGGTGCGCCGCGAACGCCTTCTAGGGGGTGCGTGACGTGAAATGGGTAATGGCGGTTTTGTGGTTGTTATTTAGCACAAACTGTACAATCCAGTAAACCACTGTTGGAGATGTATAGAGCAGCTGTGGGAGTATAGTATACAGCAGCTGCATGTCTCTCAGTGAAGTGACATTCTGTCTGTGATTATTTGCCATAAATCATATTAAAAAAATATATAATTTTCGGCCAAATACAACGAGACTTAGCGCTGGGGGGGTGCATCCGCTAGGTCAGGAGGTAAAGGAAAGGAAAGGTACTATGTTTACCCTGCAGGGTAACTGGACTAATCTCAAGAACTTGTTTACAGCCAGGCCCTGCTCATAGAACATTTCATGGTAGAGGTTCAATGCCTTGCTCAAGGGCACTTCAGCGGTGGTAATTTTAACGTGCCGGTCCGGGGATACGAACTAGCGACCTTCCGATATCAAGACCGCTCCGCAAACCGTTCGGCCACCGCTGCCTCGTGTGCAAAGTTTGGGGACCGCCGAGGGGATTATTCAGTGTAGTGTAGCGACATGCTCTGCAGTTGCTGCTGTTGAGGACATAACACGAGGCTTGGTTTGGTGACATTATAGCATACCGTGCCGATGTTCTCGAAGAAGGGCCGGGTGGGCATGAAGTAGCCCGACTCGAGGACGATGGGCGGCAGCATGTACAGGAAGAACACGTTGGAGCTGATCACGGCGGGGGGCTCCTCGTGGACGGAGTGCATGATGGCGCCCACGATCAGACCGATGCCGATCAGCAGGCAGGACTCCGGCACCCACACGGTGATCTTGTGGTACACGTGGAAGCCTGAGAGGAGAGGACAGGAAGCCTGAGTTAAACCATTCTGACGGGGTCATACCTATGTTCCCTCAGCCCTATGTTCCCTCAGAAGGAGCATTGGTCCGAGGTGCGCTGGGGGTCGGGAGAGGGTGGGTGGTTAGGTTTAGGTGTCTGCCCCGGGGGAGGTTAGGGTTAGGGTGAGGGTTTGAGGTAGGTTGTCGATCGGACCGTCGGCATATTGACGCGGACCCGAGGGAACATAGGGCTGAGGGAACATAGGTACAGTCCCATACTGACCTCAGAGATCAGATTCTAAAAAGGTCTTCTCTATACATCCTGACAGTTTTCTGAAAAAGCTATGTTTCTATAATGTCAGTCGTTCTTCGATTTTTTCAAAAATAGCAGACCAACAAGCTCGTAGCGCGCCACTCGGTGGCGCGCTACGAGCTTGTAGATCTGCTATTTTTCAATAGCTAAAGCATAACGTAATGCCAACACCAAAAGGGGTTCCTGCCCAGAATGGGTTTTAATCAGATACTTACAGTAGATTGGAACTGATGTGCAGATGGCCTGGGCCATTTTCTGCATGTCCTCTGACTGACACCAAAACATTGCAATGACTTCTAACCATAGTTACCTGATCGCTCCATTGATATTGGTAACAACAACCTGGATAGCCTATATAGGCTAGGCCTACTTGAACATGAGACCATTAAATGCGTCATTAAATGCTCAGATTAATTGCATAATGATATATCGGATCCAATGTAAACAAGCTATGGCTTTCTCTGATTTTAAATCCTCCTTTTAGCAGATCTTGTATTGAGCTGTACATTCTTGTGGGTTTTTTCCTGCAAATTAATAAAGTATAGGCTATTCAATCAATATACAATCATCAAGAATGTTATGTTTGCGGATTTGAAAATGGTGGGCCCTATTGTAAACAAGTGTAATGCTTTTTTTATGGTGTCGTCCACTGACAGTTAACAGTTTTTGTATTGAGTTGTACTTGAGATGTAGCCTACTGTAATTCTGCAAACGGTCAATAAATACTTAAATCAATCAATGCTTACCAATCTTAGCGAATGAAGCCAGTAGCACCCAGAGAGTGATCTCAAAGGGTATCTGTATTCTGTTGTAGTCCATTGTAAACACCGGTAAATTTGCCTTGTCTGCATCAGGAAAGGCCTGGGGGCCCTCGGGCTTGACTGGGGGCAGAATGGTAACGCTGCCGCCACCAATGCCGCCATCGTCGGTTGGTTTCGGTGGGATGACTTGGATCTCTCCGTTGGAACCGTGTGGCACGCATAGAAGAATCGTGCAAATCGTCACTAAAAACGCCGCCCGTTTCACACCGGTAAAACATTCCATGGTGGAGAAAATCCCACGGCCCATATTATGCTGCAATCTGTGGCCACGAAGTGATGTCATTAAATATCCAAAATGACTATCAGCGTGGCTGAGATTCAGCTCACCCCATCCAACTTAAAAAACAATTTAAAAACACAGAACATTCCCTGAGCAGGTTATAACTTTCACAAGTCAACAAATCCAAGTCGCTTATTCTCGATCATGTTGAAATAACGCAAGTCTGAGTGAGTCGAGAAGGTTTTTGAAGAGCTCTCTTTCTTTGTCAAACAATCTTCTAGTCTTGGCTAGCGAGTCTCCTTCAGCACTGCACAGAGAGGTGACAGAAAGGAGAGCGCACCTGTGACTAACTATTTACCTCTGTTGTGCGGCTGTGCCTGCCTAGGCTGTTGCGCGATGCGCGTCCACGCATTCCGATAGGGGCTGGGCGCGGCCAGGACGCTGTTCCTATTGGCCGTCATTTGGATACAAAAAAAGGGTGGGACGACGAGTGCTTTGGAGTTTGGGAGGCTGACACTTAGCAGTTTCGTTTCGTCCTGCTATGGTTTCGTCGCCGGCCCGGCAGCCAGGCGGTGCCAGACGGTTGTAGGCCGTAGGGCAGGCTGTAGTTTCAATAAAGGCAGACATGAGCCACGAGCTCTTTCAACGCACATAACTAGAGCTATTGGGTGGGTAGAGGTAGACTACACTTTAATAGGCCTAGGCCCACTCTGTGTCAAACAGTGACATCCTACATAAATAACTTTGAATACATTCTATTTGTAAGAGTGGAGTTCAACATAGGCGAGGCCTACTATACTATACACTGGCTATAGCCTTTATTAAAAAAAATAATACTTTTACTCCTTTACATGTGAGCCAAATGTGTGAAAAAATAAAGGATACATCAAACTTCACATTCTGATTTTACTTGTAGCAATTTATTTTCATTTTTATTAAATGCATGTTGTGTTTATTTCATTCTTGAGACTCATTATTGTAGTAGTTTTTTCATTATACTTTTAGTTTTATACTCTAGGTAATTATTAGGCCTCATTGATGTTTTTGACAAAGATGCAAATATGGTGATGCCTTCCTCCATTTGAGCAAAAATGTACAGTATGTACAGCCTATATGATTATGTCTATTAAAGTTACAATATATATACGCCCTGCTATAGAAAAACATGCTTTAAGCTAATTTGTAGGCTTCTTTGGCTGTCTAGGAACAACCTGCTGTGCTGGCTGGCAGCCTGGCACCAAACAAACGCAAACAAGTCACAAGTTACAACTGACATTTTAAAACAAAAGGCTTTGTGTGTGGAGTGTTGATGGTTAACTCAACCTCAGAAGTTAACTTAACTTTTAAGGGAGGGAGGACGGACTATAGGCTATTCATTTTGTAATAAACAGGCCTATTTGTTCCCACTTTAAATTCCCACCCTCTCTCCATCCCATAGCCAGCGTGCGTGGCACATGGACGCCAATTTTTCAAATTTGGGCCTGCAGGCAACATCCTCCCTGTTAAACATTAACACATGCTGTCTAATAGGTTGTCTTCTATGTCACACAATGACACATCTTTATTAGGCTATACAACCTCAGATTAGACACTGTTTTAACACTTTTCTATTGAGAGAGATTGAGAGATTTTATTTTCCTTGTGTATAAGCATATATAAACATATAGACAAACAAAGACAAAAACAATACAAGACAGCAAAATCGAGTAAATAAACAATGAATGAAAAGAATAGTAAAATAAAAAGTAACAGACAAATAAACCAGTAAGACACCCTGAGGGCGAGAAGCGACCTCGCCCTAAAAGTAGGGCGAGGTCATTTGCACGCATCTGCCTGGGTGATGGCAGACTGCTGGGTGAGCTCTGGTGCTTTGGCATGGGGGAGTCCGAATGGAATGAATTCCATAATGGCCATATATGGAGCGTGTCTTGAGTGTACAGGGTTTGATGAGGTCAGATCAACATATGGAATGTCAGAACAGGTCAGCTCCATATATGGAGATCTAAGGGTGGCAGCGGGGGCAGTGTCTTGAGTGTACAGGGTTTGATTAGGGCCCAGATAGGGCCCTTAAATTTCGGGCCTGTTGAGAACTCTATCATTTTCACCGGCTGTCGGGTGCGGCGGCTGCACTAATAACTTTGGTGCAGGCCCGTCTAGAGTTTGAATAGACATGGGTATCAGTCAAAAGGGAGACATCGAAGAGGAATTAAGGATGGATGGGGAAGGATCAACATATGGAATGTCAGAACATGTCAGGTCCATATGGAGATCTAAGAGTTTGAGGTTTGATTTGCATTTTAAGCCTATCAGATTCGACGAGTGATGTCAAACTATACAAGGGAGTATGGATTCAAGTGAACTTATATGGATTAGACTATTTTAATGTAGGCTATTATTTATTCATTCATTCATTCATTCATTTATTTATTTATTTGCTTGTCTACAAATTGTGTCTTTTCCTTTGATTAACTGCATATCTTTTTCCACATGTAACAAAAAAAATGCTATTTTATTTGATTCCGTATAACATGCTTAAACTCCAGGGCATTTTAGGTTATCCATTCTGTCGAAGAGCATCTGGACTCTAGAGCATGTGCAGCCATGCACCTGATTTGTAATCACACACACAGGCTGCTGGCTGCAAACCAGATGAAGCGCGCCGCACACTGGAGAGAGAAGGCGGTGCTTGCTGCTTGCCAGTGAATCATTGTGTATGGATGTGTCACTGTGGGCTACAGGGCGAGTCTTTCCCACTGCCGTCGAAGAGGCAGCAGAGAAGATGCGCATCAACATGACGACAAACCTGAACCAGTACAGCTCTGTTGTTGCGATGGAATAATGTCAAGACTCAAACTGTGAGTGTTTTTCTTTGTACGTATTCATTCATCATGTCATCTCTTGGTCTTGTGTTTGCTAAGATATAGATGTTCAATATTTCGCAGCAGGTTTACGTACGTTGCGATGACATTTCTGTTGCAATATTTAAAACACCAATTTATAGCCTATAGGCTATTCTTTAATAGCTTAGCCAGCCTCTACGTTACATTTGTCATGGTTCGTGAATTTAATAGGACTGCTCCATAGCGATGTAGCCCAGCATGAGCAGATCATGACGCAATTTATTTGTTATTGTCCGAGTGTGTCATCGCATAAGCACGTATATAGGCCTACTGAAGTGATGCAGAAATGAGCAGAATGATTTTATTGCCTTGCGACCAGAAATAGATTGCCCCATGCAGTCTCCTCCTCCGCCTGTCCAAGTCCAACCTTTATGCAATTGTATTGTCATCATGTCCATTGTCCATGTGCTGTATGACAATTAACCTCATCTTGGACCACCTAGGCCTACCACCATACATTTATTTCATATAGGATATACCTTATGGTTTGGCTGTGTTGCTCAGTGATGTATCATGGACCATTCCACTACATATAAGCTTACCAGCTGCTCCGGCTCTGTTGAAGTGTAGAGGATTAGACTTGATCTGTTGTTGTTGTTGTTGTTGTTTTATTTTTTTAATTACTCCAGGTCCTGACAGGATATGCAAAATTAAGTTTTCCATATGAATATGATTAATCTGTCCCTCTTTTTTGTGTGGAAGTGTGTGTTTGAATTAATACATGTCTTAAGATTTACATGTGAACTGTCCTCAGCATATAACACAAATAACATAAGCACAGATTGTCTCCAGGTATATAGTGAAAGATCTGGTAATGTGTGAAGAGAGAGAGACAGAGAGAGAGAGAGAGAGAGAGGAGGGAAGAACTTCTATCTTTTATAGTACAATATTAAACATTCCCCCCTGTCTCCTCCTATATATCCCCCAGTATTACCCTCCCAGATCATCAAAATGCTAACTATACCTTCTGGTGCTGAGTCTGACTCCCAGTTGTCAGGGTAACAGGAGATTTTACCTTTGTCGTGACTTCTGTCTGATTATTGTGTGAAGATGACACACAACAATAAGTGTGTGTGTGTGTGTGTGTGTGTGTGTGTGTGTGTGTGTGTGTGTGTGTGTGTGTGTGTGTGTGTGTGTGTGTGTGTGTGTGTGTGTGTGTGCGTGCGCGTGTGCGTGCGTATGAGTGTGTGCACATGCAATGTATGCATGCTTTTAGAATAAACAGCGTTGAATATTCTCCACAGGACAGATCAATAATTATAGTCATCGACTGATCATTCCTGGGAAACCAATCAACCCATTAATCACAGACTCGGTATCCATGGTTACAACAACAAACAGTCTCCCGCTCCAGCAGTCTTGACAGATCAGACTCGAGGGACAGCAGCTCTGCATCACCGATACAGGATCAATAGACATTAGACAGGGAAATGGAGTGGAGCAGAGGGGTCATAGGGGGACAGCTGCAAGGCACACCCATGCAGGTGCAGCCATGCCACATATAGGCCCTAATGCAGCAGCCTGACAGTTCGAATCCCGATCCCGAACGTCCTTTGCTGTGTGTCACTCTCCGTGTCTGTCTCTCTCTCTCTCTCTCTCTCTCTCTCTCTCTCTCTCTCTCTCTCTCCCCATTTACTGTCTATCTCCACTAGTATGTAATGTCATCAATACAGGTAGCCCCGAAAATGTTTTTTTTTTAAACAGCGCCCCCTGTTGGTACCCTAGACATAGGGATGGACATAGGGAGGGACGGACATTGCTGTTCCTTGTTGTGGTTGCACCACTCAAAACAAAAGAAAGAACTAAAGAAAGAAAGACAGTTGCAAAGACAGAGGAAAGAAATGTCGAGAAATAATGACGTCAGTGGATGACAAAGCAGAAGAGCGGAAGAGAAAGAGTGGCGAAGTCTGAGAGAGGGTGAATGAGAGAGAGAGAGAAGTGAGTTATGGGGGGCATTATGATTTACAGAGTGCGGAAAAGGGAGAGAGCAGGCAATGAGGAGAGCAGAGACAGACACACTACTGCAGTGTAGTCGTTGAGGACAATGTATGCAGGGCAGGCCCTGGTTTACAACACAAGCCAAGTCATCCCACCCAAACTGGGTTATACATTCCTCTCCCCGGCCTCCAGCCCCATGGGGCTGGACGGCTGGCTATACCATTCTTTCCTTGCGGATGCCTGAGGAGGGCCACCTCAGAGCTCTATCATTTCCTTGCCTCACTCAGTCAGCACCTCCATCCACTACTGCACCATCATGCACAGCGCTCTCTCACTGGGGTGTCTTGCCTCAGCGCCTTCCCTGCCTTCCCAGCAGGGATATATCATATAGGTGGTGACAGATGTTCGATAAATGTATAACGGCAAATGTTGAGTGGCTCCCTGCAACTTTCACATTAGAGCCACTGCAGGACTTCCTAGAGAGTCTCCCATGTATGCTGCCCTATACTAGGCAGCAGAGATTACACAGCATGTTATTTTCGGTGTCCCACTGACAATAACACACCACAGCACAGCACAGCCTAATGAGGCACTCAGTATTGTCTTGTGTTTGGTCTCATTTGAAGCTGCCAAGATAGAGATCAAACTGGCAGCAAGTGCTGTGGTTGAAACCTCTTCCTGGAAGTGTGCACATAATAACTGTCATGTGTAGTGTGTACCTGCCTGGAAGCATTCATACTACTATGTCTGTGGAGTTGTGTTGTGTCCACGCACGCGGCTGCGTTTAAATGGACGTTACAATATTTCCACGTGTCCATGGTGTGATGTCAAAACAGCCTCCTCACGTCACGCGTAAAAATAGACCTCCATCGCTGAAGTCCTTCCTTACACATGAATGCTCAGCCATATACGCACAGTTGGCTCTTTATCAGTGTGCCTCGATCGCACAATGTCAAATACCGGCACATAGCCATGCACACACACTGTACAGCACACATGATGGCATACACAAACATGTGCACACAAACTGTGTGTGTGTGTGTGTGTGTGTGTGTGTTTGTGTGCGTGCGTGCGTGCGTGCGTTCCTGTGCATGTGGCACACATGGCCTGCAATGCACAAATGATATGTCAAGCTAAGCATTGGCGACATGCCACCACAGGATATGCAAAGGTTGCCTTGGGAAGGCAGTCTCAGGTCAGGTTACTAGTCTTCATGAGAACATGCTTCACGTTTCCGGCTTAATCTTTCACATTTCTCTCTACTTTTTGGTACTGTGCCATTCATTCATTCTGAGTTTGTATTTGTGCTCACAGGTTGCCACAGGTATATAGGTTAGACTTACTGTGCATTTAGTTCAAGCTATCTGGTGGTGATTGTGTGCGTGACTGGATGCTGACACCGTTGTAGTGTCAGCATCCAATTGACACTGTTGTAGTGTCAGCATCCAAATGACACTGTTGTAGTGTACTGTTCAATGATGATACAGAGAGTCAGAGAGTGAGGAAGACTGTATGTAACAAGAGAAAGAGACAGTGCGTGCGTGCGTGAGTGCGCGCATGTCATATGATATATATATTGTTGTTTGTGTAACATTTGGCAGTTGTGTACACTCTTTGGCTGTCTCTAGGCAGACTGCTATTCATTAAGTTCATTATTTGCACGGTTAATTATGCACAGTATAATCTTCAGTAGACAATGAGATGTGAGCACAGGTTCATATGTGTCTTCACACTCCCATCTGTCTGAGAAAAGTCACACGTGTCAAATACAGACCCTGTTCCCACCGCCTGTTAGCACAGTGTCGAATAAGCATCTATGCATGATTATGTACTAAAATCATAGTAGTAAAAAAACAAAAACAATCACCTATTCACAGTCAAAATGACATATCACCACCATGAGAAATATATGTTTGGGTAGATATTACGGTAATCCATCATCAAGATTTTATGCATTAGATGAGTCAAAGCATCTATCCATTGAAATGCCACCGACATAGCAATATTATCAGCAAGATGAAAATGTCAACACCTGTTTCTGCACAGGCATGAATAACTTATTGATTGTGTTGTTGTTATCCTGTCTGTGTCCACAGATTCACCTGTGACTACTGATAACAAACGTACAACAAAGCTAAACACGTAAAGACAAGGAACCCACACAAAGACCAGTGTGCGCCGCGTGGCCTGGGCTGTGTGTCCCAATTCCACCGGGAACCGTTTACCTGGAACCTGTCCGTCCTGAACCTGAACCTGAACCCCACCCTGAGCCCTGACTTCTAGCCACCATGTCCGGGAAAGAACGCAGCCCCCGCCATCGGCCCTGGTCGGTCTACCGGGCCAACACCTTTGATCTCTCATCTGAGATGATGGGGCTGACTCTCTCAGGTAACTATAAGTAGCCGGCTGCTATACCATGGTAACCTATTTGCTTTTTGAGGGGTGCTATAGGCGCTAAGCCCCTCCTATGTCCAGCTTTGTGTAAACACAAACATTGTCCCAACACAAACATGACAATGAATGCGGCCATCTTTGAGTGTTTGTGTAAACACAAACATTGACGATGTATGATGATAAGATTCACTTCACATGAGTGTGATTTTATGTTAAAAAAGTGGCAGAGCTGTAAAACAAACTACTTTATGTCTCTATCTTTCGCTATCTCTGTCTTCTCTTTTCTGTTCGTCAGGCAATAGCCAGGACCCTGATGAACCAGTGCTGGAGTTTAGTTTGGGTAAGTCATGAGGATGAGAAAGTCCTCCAAAATGAGATTTACTTGCCGAAGTTGCCGTTCAGTCAGGACAACTCATGCATATAAATATTTTTATTTTAATGTAAAATGAGCAACATATTTATTATGGTTTGGCAATTAATTGTATCTGCTTTTTATGTACGGTACTTGTGGTTATATAGAGTGTCCGCCCTGAGACTGGGAGGTCGGGGTTCAATCCGGGGTTCAATCATACCAAAGACAAAAATGGGACCCAGTGCCTCCTTGCTTGACACTCAGCATCAAGGGTTGGATTGGGGGTAAGTCCCTGCGACATACTAGCGTCATGTCCAGGGGGTGTACTTGTACATCAAGCTGCCTCACGCTACAGAAACAGGAGATAGGCCCCTGCCCTATGGGCCGCATGGCTCGGCAAGGCTACTTACTTACTTTACTCTGATCAAGCGCATCAGTCCCAACCATAGGGACTCCGAATCCCCCGTACATTAACAGAAGATCCAAACACAAGAGGTGGTAGATGGGGTGGTGGCAGCAGCAACTGCACTGAGTCAGAGTGTACTAGCTTTGATCATGTCTGACAGGCATGACGCATTATTTGTTCAACTTGACAGCATCACAGCTTGTCACATGTATATCAATCACTAAGCATAAATGCTTTTACATACAGTATATATACACAGTAGGTCCCAAGAGCTATACATTAGGATTAGAGACTATAGCCTGTTTGAAAAATGTAATGGTTTGTAATCTCCTCCCATGTATGATCTTCCCCAGCCTGCAGTGAGCTGGTCACCCCTGCACTGGACCATAGACCTACAAGCTTTGTAGCAGTCAGCTGTACGACTCCGCCTCAGGCCTTCTGGACCAAGCACGCTCAAACAGAGATCATTGAGGTACAAAAAGCATCATCGTGCTCCTTCATTATCGGCTCCCATCATTCAAATAACACAAAATCCCATTTCTGCTGTACTTTAAACATCTCTCTCTCTCTCCCTCTCCCTGTCTCCCTCTCTGTCTCCCTCTCTGTCTCTGTCGCTCTCTCTGTCTCTCTCTCTCTGTCTCCCTCTAGGGTACCAGTAACCCTATCTTCCTGAGCAGCATAGCTTTCTTCCAGGACTCTCTGATCACTCAGCAGACTCAGATTAAGCTGTCTGTATATGATGTGAAGGACCGTTCTCAGGGCACGGTGAGCACCTCTCCCAACTACAGTCCACAGACTATTATATAGCAGCAGACCCAGGAACAGTTTGTGTTTATAACCACCATAGACTCTTGTCCACAGACTATTATATAGCAGCAGACCCAGGAACAGTTTGTGAACCACCATAGACTCTTGCCCACAGACTATTATATAGCAGCAGACCCAGGAACAGTTTGTGAACTACCATAGACTCTTGCCCACAGACTATTAGCAACAGACCCAGGAACAGTTTGTGTTTTCATACCATAGACTCTTGCCCACAGACTATTAGCAACAGACCCAGGAACAGTTTGTGTTTTCATACCATAGACTCTTGTCCACAGACAATTATATAGCAACAGACCCAGGAACAGTTTGTGTTTTCATATCGGTGGGATCAATAATATGACCAGAAACATAAAGAGCTAGCCCTGAATGACTATAACAGTGTACGAATGGAACCAAATGTACCCGTTTGTTTCAATTTGTACACACTCAGAGTTAAGGGGGTGCTTGCAAATAAACGTTTGAGAACCATGCAGTACTCGTTGAACTATTAATATGCCAAGTAAATAGGTGTCATACATATTCTGAAGAAAACCTGGAGACTTGAAAGTCTTATGCGTAAAAAAAGAAAATCTATACCGGTATAAAAGTCAAAAAGTGCAAATCTTGGCAGACAAAATATAGAGCGGTCACCATTGTGAAACACTTGAGCACATACTGTATGGCCGTAGGCTGAAACAGAAAGCCGTGTAAAAAAAGCCCCAGGAAATGAGTCATGCGCCACATGCCTACGTACTCTAACCCACAACACATGGATATATTGTATGGCATGTAGATCTTCATTGAATTATAATCCCATTAGAAAACGTCAGCAGACGCCATTTTGCACCATCAGCCTTTTTAAATTGCACACACAAACACACCCTTTTGCAATAAAGCAGTCAGTAGAGAAAATATGTTCGAAGCATGCCTCATTAGATGAGTTAAATACATGTGTTCATATTCATAACATGTGTACATATGTTCAGAGCAGGTCGTCCTCGGGCTAGACACTGACACTGCTTTTGTGTGTGTGTGTGTGTGTGTGTGTGTGTGTGTGTGTGTGTGTGTGTGTGTGTGTGTGTGTGTGTGTGTGTGTGTGTGTGTGTGTGTGTGTGTGTGTGTGTGTGTGTGTGTGTGTGTGTGTCAGATGTACATGCTAGGTTCAGCCATGTTTCCTGTGAAGGAAGTTCTACAAGACAAACACCACAGACTACACCTGGCTCTGAGGTAACAAACACATTTACATTATTATTATTGTAGCAATCATAAGGGAATCTATTTAGGAAGAAATGGTGCTACAGTAACAGTATATATCAAACCTTTAGTGGTGCCTAAACTAAGATGAAGAACTAGTAGAGAACCTAGCTGTTATGATATCAGGATGACTGAACCCAAAAATGCAGAGCCACAAACAAGATTCAAAATCCAACGATGTATTTAAGCCCAAGGCAGTAAGGGGTAACAAACAAAAGTAGCTGTAAGCTCAAGAAAACTCAAACTCAATTTCAAAACATTCCAAAGATACACTAGGAAGTCCAAAAGGCAAAACTGTAGAGAACAAGGCAGTAAAAATATAAAGTGCAAAACGCAAACCTTTCAAGGAGAAACAGAACCAGGAACATACAGTAGGGGTACAGCTCAGGGACGAAGACAAATGTTCTGACAGTGAGTGTTTGTAAGGAGTCCAGTATATATAGGGTTCAGGTAAATGGGCAAAGTGTTCACAGGTGGGCTGATGAGGGAGTTGGAGACAGGTGAGAGAATGGGAGAAGGGCTGACACGGTCTGTGGAGAGCCAGACCTTGACAGTAGCCCCCCCCCCCCCCTCTCAAGGGACGGCTACCAGACTTCCCACAACTTCAATGAGTAACGAGCAGGGTGGGTGGATCAGAGACACATACTTCCCACAGATTACAACCACACACGGAGATTTTGAAAACATGACCAATGACAAAAAACTCCCATATCTGCTGGACGAAGTACAACAATGTGCAAACACAGCAGCAAGATTTGTGAGTTGCTGTGATAGGAGAAGGATATCAAATGGAACACAACCACCCTAAAGACTAATCATTGTGTATATTCCTGCACTATACCTGCATCGAGTGATCTTGGTACACAGAAGTTGATCTATTGAAGATTCTGACCTTCAAAGTACATAATTTTTGTTTTGATTGTATTGCTGTATTGCTGTATTGTTCTTTCTGCTTTGGCAATGTAAACGTATGTTTTCTCATGCCAATAAAGCCCTTTGAATTTAATTGAATTGGGTGGAGGGGGTCCGGAGGAGGGAGACCAGGGCTGGGCACAGAGTCTCAGGTGGGCGGCCTGAACGACAGACCAGAGTATAGAGTAGATACCGTCTGGGGGACGGCCCGGACACTGGGACGAGGTAGCAGAGGTGTCGTTCCGGGGGACGCTGGGACGAGGTGTCATCAGGGGGACGGCCCGGTGGCGCCGAGAGGAGGCGGAGGACGCGTCATCTGGAGGGCCGGTCTGGATGCGGAGATGAGGGAGCGGGCGGCGTAGTCAGGAGGATGGCCGGGAGGTCGAGGCAGCGGAGGCGTCGTCAGGAGGGTGGCCGGAGGCCGAGACGAGGCAGAGGATCGTGTAAGCGGCGCCAGGGATGCTGCAGACGGAGCCGAGGCCAGGGACGCTGCAGGCTGAGCCGAGGCCAGGGATGCTGCAGGCTGAGGCGACACTGGAGGTGCTGCAGGTGGAGCTATAGGCGGCAGAGACGGAGCTGCAGGCGGCGGATACGGAGCTGCAGGCGGTGGAGACGTAGCTGCAGGCGGAGGAGACGGAGCTGCAGGCGGTGGAGACGGAGCTGCAGGCGGAGGAGACGGAGCTGCAGGCGGAGGAGACGGAGCTGCAGACGGGACTGCAGACACAGGAGGTGGGGCTGCAGTCGGAGGCGGCGGGGCTGCAGGTGGAGCTATAGGCGGAGGAGACGGAGCTGTAGGCGGAGGAGACAGAGCTGCAGGCGGGACTGCAGACACAGGAGGTGGGGCTGCAGGCGGAGGCGGCGGGGCTGCAGGTGGAGCTATAGGCGGAGGAGACGGAGCTGCAGGTGGAGGAGACAGAGTTGCAGACGGGACTGCAGACACAGGAGGTGGGGCTGCAGGCGGAGGCGGCGGGGCTGCAGGTGGAGCTATAGGCGGAGGAGACGGAGCTGCAGGTGGAGGAGACGGAGCTGCAGACGGGACTGCAGACACAGGAGGTGGGGCTGCAGGCGGAGGCGGCGGGGCTGCAGGTGGAGCTATAGGCGGAGGAGACGGAGCTGCAGGCGGAGGAGACAGAGCTGCAGGCGGGACTGCAGACACAGGAGGTGGGGCTGCAGGCGGAGGCGGTGGGGCTGCAGGTGGAGCTATAGGCGGAGGAGACGGAGCTGCAGTTGGAGGAGACAGAGTTGCAGACGGGACTGCAGACACAGGAGGTGGGGCTGCAGGCGGAGGCGGCGGGGCTGCAGGTGGAGCTATAGGCGGAGGAGACGGAGCTGCAGGTGGAGGAGACGGAGCTGCAGACGGGACTGCAGACACAGGAGGTGGGGCTGCAGGCGGAGGCGGTGGGGCTGCAGGTGGAGCTATAGGCGGAGGAGACGGAGCTGCAGTTGGAGGAGACAGAGTTGCAGACGGGACTGCAGACACAGGAGGTGGGGCTGCAGGCGGAGGCGGCGGGGCTGCAGGTGGAGCTATAGGCGGAGGAGACGGAGCTGCAGGTGGAGGAGACGGAGCTGCAGACGGGACTGCAGACACAGGAGGTGGGGCTGCAGGCGGAGGCGGCGGGGCTGCAGGTGGAGCTATAGGCGGAAGAGACGGAGCTGCAGGCGGAGGAGACAGAGCTGCAGGCGGGACTGCAGACACAGGAGGTGGGGCTGCAGGCAGGGCTGAAGGCGGAGGCGGCGGGGCTGCAGGTGGAGGTGACGCCACACGAGATGCTGCAGGCTCTGGAGCCGAAGCTGCAGGCGTCAGAGTTGCAGACTCAAGAGGGATGGCTGCAGGCGGAGCTGCAGGGTCAGGAGGTGGGGCTGCAGGCGGAGCTGAAGGCTCAGGAGGCGAGGCTGCAGGCGGAGCTGCATGCTCAGGAGGTGGGGCTGCACATCCACATGGTGGATGCTGCACACCCAGGAGAGGAGGATGCTGCACACCCAGGAGAGGAGGAGGATGCTGCAGATTCTGGAGACTGGACTGCAGGTGGAACTGCAGGCACAGGAGGTGGTGGAGAGCTGGGCAGGCAGGGCTGCGGAGGGCTGGGCAGGCAGGGCTGCTGCGGAGGGGAGCTGGGCAGGCTGGGCGGCGGAGGTTCCTGGTGGTGTTGGCGGCCATGGCGACCACGTCTTCTCCTACCAGGCCCACGGTTCCGCAGACTGTCAAGGCAGTAAAACATATAAAGTCCAAAACGCAAACCTTTCAAGGAGAAACAGAACCAGGAACATAGGGGTACAGCTCAGGGACGAAGACAAATGTTCTGACAGTGAGTGTTTGTAAGGAGTCCAGTATATATAGGGTTCAGGTAAATGGGCAAAGTGTTCACAGGTGGGCTGATGAGGGAGTTGGAGACAGGTGAGAGAATGGGACCGCAGAGTGGAAGGGAAAGTGGGAGTGGCCAGGGCTGACACGGTCTGTGGAGAGCCAGACCTTGACGCTAGCAGTGATTCTCAACCTTTTTTAATTTCATTTCTAGACCACATGCATTCTGGGATGTTGACTGACAGTTCTTGATGTCGCTGTGTGACTACAGGTCAGCGGAGAACGAGCGTGTCGGCAATGTCACCATCATTGCTTGGCAGATCGAGGAGAGGCGAGACCAGAGAGCTCCCGTCGCTAGGCTACAGAGGGGAGACACTGTGAATGGACGGGTGAGTTCTTCATCTCCATTCTGAGGAATTAGCCCTTCGCCAAGTCCCTCCCCAACCCGTCCTTGTCCAATAGGCACGTTAGCGGCGAAGAGACAGGTCAAGCTGTCCTTCTCAACCATTGAGATGCATGTTGAATTACGTGATTTCTCCATGTAAATAATGGATCATTTCAGAAGCAAAACCCTTCAAAATGTCTTCTAAATCTAGTCAACCAGGCCTGCAGTATAGGCTATGCAATGGACAAAATGATGTGCATGACATTATTTAAATAAACTAGAAATAGAGGAAATGACAGAGGGAGAAATCTACTTTTAACTACCGCCCGATAGGAGTTTTCATGTTGCACGCACGGTAAGACTACGGTCATTAGTATTATTGCCATCACCTGGGTGGGTCAGTCGTGTAACTTTCCCGTCGTAAAGCTGTGTAAATGTTCAACAAAGCCATGCAAAATAACACAGCTATGATCAGGTCCGAATTAAAGCTTGACCTGCATGGCAACAGTTGCTAAACTATTTGGACTGGCATTGGACAATCGATTTGGTTGGGGTGGGATTTAGCGAAGGGCTAATTGTGGTAGACATACTAGAGATATAGGGAGGTTTGTATTGTATTATCTACTGTCCATTATTTACATTTTCCACAGTGACAGCTGCATACAGAACCAATTTTTTACGTGTGTTTTATTGCATTAGAATTTTTGCTTGATGTGGCTTGTTTTGTGCTTAAGGATAGAGTTGTTATCACTTGCCTGATCCTGACAGATCTATAGGGAAGTCACTTTCAGCTAACTAGCTCGTCCTGTTCTCTGCTTTGCATGAAAAAGTAGGACGAGGATAACTATTTCTTTTTTCAGATTATGAAAGTGCAGATTAAAAGTATAAGTGTGTCATGCATTCAAATCATTGAAGAAGATATGCTTATTTGAATATCGTTAAAGCTCAAATAAATAAGTTCTCATACATGTTATCTCATACCTCTCACAGCAGTTTAAGGACTAGTATTTTGTGATCGTAAAAATGTTGTGATCCTAAAAATGTGGATTATATTCTTGTGTAATACAAAAATATATATATTATTTTCCTGATTTATGCATGTTTGCTGCTTGCGACACATTAGATCACATCCTGTCACAAATATGTGTGTGTGTGTGTGTGTGTGTGTGTGTGTGTGTGTGTGTGTGTGTGTGTGTGTGTGTGTGTGTGTGTGTGTGTGTGTGTGTGTGTGTGTGTGTGTGTGTGCGGTGTGATCAGATGGTGCTGCCAGTTGACGAGAGCCTGACTGAGACGTCAATGGCCATCCGGTCCAAGTCTGCCTCGCTATGTAAAGACCCACTGCTGAAGGCAGGTGAGTGTACAGTATGAATCAGTGTTGATTTTGGCTGAAAATACCTGATCTACAAGCTCACAACGCGTTGCATCAGGTATTTTCAGAAAGCAACAAAGTGTAAAATGACTTATACTGGATCTCTTGTCCACTATAGTCCTTTCCTAACATTTAAGTCTAGTTTTGTTAGTCTTAGTTTTAGTCATCGTAGCTTAGTTTTCATTTAGTTTCCATTTAGTTTTCGTCAGTGATAAAAGGTAGTCGACAACATTTTTCATCATAGTATTAGTCATCGAAATAAAAATAAATACAAAATAAAAATACATTACCCAACATTACCAGCAGCCAGTTCAAGTTAAACCTTATTGTCACGTCACAAGTTTATACACCAAGTCTAAGGGAGTGGGTGAATTTATTGCAATTCTTTTGTTGGTTTGACGGTTCAGTGTTTGGAGGCATTATGTCACGGATGTACCGCTTCCCCACCACGGACGGCAACCACCTGAGGATCCTAGAGCAGATGGCGGAGAGCGTTCTCTCCCTGCACATCCCTCGGCAATTTGTTAAACTGCTGCTGGAAGAAGACGCTGTCAGGTAGCAATAGCATGCATCTTTATTCAAGTGTGTGACTGTGTGACTGTTTATTACGAAAGCCGGAGTCAGAGTTATATGGCCTGGTTTTAATATTTGAATCACATGAGCCACATGGACCTTTTTTTGTTAAATGTAGGAATTGCTGGTTCTAAAAAGGTGTTTGCACACTGGTGTGTTTTTTTTCCCCCCGACCGAATATCAGAGCGAATTTTGGAGGACGTAAAAAAAAAGAATCGACCTCACTTTATGTCAATCACGTTTGCACACACTGCCGCCGAATATTTATTCTGTATAAAGTTTTTTGGGGCCAGGGGTCGATTTTATCCGAATTCCGCAGCTGTCAATTGCAGTTGCGTTGTTGCCACCCTGTTGTCGATATTTTTAGAACTCATATCAGAGTCATTAAGAAATACACAGGGCAGAGAGTGGACTGAAACAATGATACTTTTATTACAAGGGATGGAAGCCCAGGGAGACTGCACGTATGCAAGCCTCCTGAGCCCTTTACATTGCTCTCTCTTATACACACATGAGAGCAGAGAATACATTGAAGGTGTGGTCAAATAGTGGTCAAACATGGTCAGACATGGCCTCATGTAAGAATAGGTCTTCTGACAGACAACCAACAGGTGGATAGTATTCTCATCTTAAAACTTCTCTTACAACCCGGGGCTGGTGATAGCCTACTACTTTTGTTTTTGCAAAACGCAGCGAAAGAAATGTACCAGCATGCAACCAGTGACCACCTTTAAACCTGCTTGCCCACTATAGCTTGAATTTATGTATTCAAAGACATGCGTGTGCGTGTGTGTGTGTGTGTGTGTGTGTGTGTGTGTGTGTGTGTGTGTGTGTGTGTGCGCGCGCACATACTTGCGTGTACAAAAACAGGGTGTGTGAGTTCGAAGAGCTGGGTGAGCTTTCCCCATGTTGGGAGAACCTGAGGAGGGAGATGATCACTCAGTACCAGACTATCATCCTCACCTACCAGGAGACCATCAGTGACCTGCATGAATACAAGGGTACGTCAGAAGAAGAACCAACAACACCAGTATTATTATTGAACATGCATCATCTTGTCTGTCTCTGCACTGTATGCAAAATAACATCTCTTTCTTTAATGTTCCCACCCCCAGGTCCCTCATTTAAATCAAGCACCTTGAAAGCAGAGAAAAAGTTGGAATTCATCCCCACTAACTTACACGTCCAGAGAATGAGAGTGCAGGGCGAGTCTGGCTACAGTAGGTTATATCTATATGCTCATCTCTGCCTGTGCTTATATGGACACCGAAGAGGCTTGAGTTAGCGTTAATTAACCTACGAAATATTCTCTCTCTCTCTCAGATTGGACGTACGACGTAGTGACCATTGGTGCCCCCGCGGCACACCATCAAGGCTTTAAAAGCTGCGGCCTCCGGAAATTGATCCACAAGCTGGAAGAGGCTAAGAAGCAGTAAGTA
The DNA here is from genome assembly GCF_963924005.1 of Protomyctophum bolini. Lineage (NCBI taxonomy): Eukaryota > Metazoa > Chordata > Actinopteri > Myctophiformes > Myctophidae > Protomyctophum > Protomyctophum bolini. The sequence continues at coordinate 5,864,948 of NC_137877.1, read as the reverse complement.
TAGTATACTGTATATGAAATTAATAACACCAGGTGCCTTTGTGTTTGACGGAGGATTATTCAATTTCATGATTAGATAACGAACTTGTTCTTCATCTGTTTTCTCTCACCCCTAATACTTGATCAGAGTTTATGAGGAGGAAAGGTGAGATTCGGCGCGATGCATGAGGTTGTGTACGTGTTTTTTGTCGTTGCCGTGTACCCGTACCGTGTATGTGATTGTTCTACTTGGTCTACATGTACACTAGAATATTAGTTTGACCTTCTCTAAGTGGAGACTTTTGAAAACACGGTTGACTCCGTTTTGTTTTGAATACTGCGGCGCTGCCCTGTGTAGACGGGCAGTGGCGCGGAGACCTTTTCAAGACCAAGAGGCACACTTTCGCTTCCCGATTAGATCTTGACTCACTGGTCAGTGATTACTGTAATTCGACATGGATCGACAAATTGTTGTTCAGTTATGTTTCGCATTTTATAATGCTACCGTCTCATAGGAGACAAGCTATTATACATTATATCAGTAAGACGCCTTAAAGGCGAGAAAGCGACCGCTAGGGCACTCTGCCGGAATAATGTCACTTCATTATGTTTTTTTAAATCAAAGGCTACGTAGGCCTGGGCTTACGGATCTATGGATCTTTTGCAAAACGGATATTTTCGTCCTCTGCGAAAAATCCCTGCCCATTATGACAAAGATATCTGTGTCCACACACAAACGCAGAAACGCATTGAACACAGGAGAAAATCACTGCAGTAGCAATTACAAACATTGCGGTGCCTGTTGATGTACTTACTGTCAAGAACGACATTGTTGCTGCAGATCTAATTGGACCGGTACTCACCGGTACAGAGACCTTAATTTGCCCACCTGAACACCATTATCTCATTAGGTGCTCTGCTCACACACACACACACACACACACATTGTTCTCCACAGTTCTGGCTCCGGCTCTAAGGCACCGGCGTACCTGCCTCAGGACGTCGTGAGAGCGAAGGAGCTGATTGCTCAGATTAACACTCAGAGGACCCAGGTGTGTTACTACGCTGAACGTCTGTCCCGTGCAGCGAAGGAGCGCTCAGCCAATGCTCTGGAGAGAACCCTGGCCATCCTTAAAGAGAAGGTAGGCTACTTAAACACTGAGCTCAAGGGAATTGGTGCCAATTTATAAGTATACTGATACGTACTATTAGCTATTACTTTGGTGAATGTCCTTTATATACGGTATCTTCTCCTCTGCCTCTTCTACTTCAGAAATGTCAATAATGCGGAGGGGGGGTTGTGGACTTGTGGTTGAACGATCATTTTATGATGTGCTCATTTTGTATTACAATTATATTAATTGGAAAAATCTATTAAATGTAATGTTCCAAAAAAAACAAAAAAAAAACAAGTTTAGTTAATTTGTATCAGGGACCATTTAAAAGGGATACATTATTCTCAAGCGAGAGAAAAGATGCTTCGCAAAACAAGATTTAGCTATTAGCTCATTTTCATCTATAGTCCCTGGGCAAAACAATAAAATCTATGACGATTAACCCATTCTGGACGGGAACCTGTTTTTGAAAAATCGAAGAACGACTGACACAGAAACATAGATTTTTCAGAAAACTGTCAGGATGTAGAAGACATTTTTTTTAGAATCTGATCTCAGGTCAGAATGAAAACTGTCAGGATGTAGAAGACATTTTTTAGAATCTGATCTCAGGTCAGAATGGGTTAAATCCTCGGACGCCCCCCGTTTGTTGCTATTGTTATTGTCCATGTATCAAATGATGAAATCAACCACCACAAACACAAACCCTCTTCTCTCACCTGTTCTCACTTCGTAGACTCGGCAGCTGGTGACAGTGTGTGACTCCAAGCTGCTCTCCTCAGCCATCCTGGCCTTGTCCGCCGCTCGGCCAGAGTTCAACAACGGTCTCCAGAGCACCCCGTCGCCCTCCTCGGCCTCCCTGTCGCCCTCCTCTCGCTCGCCCTCCTCTCGCTCTCCCTCCTCCCGCTCGCCCTCCCGCTCTCCGTCCCGCCATCCGACCTCGCCGTCGTTTCGGCCCGCCGTCTCGCCGTCTCGCCATGGAGCTCACCACTCGGAGGGGGAGGGGAGGAGAAGCAAGCGCACCTCCTTGCATACCGAGTGGAATGAAGAGGAATGGGTAAAAGCACTGTTATATCCGTCTCTTAAAAGTATTTGCAATGTTAGATATACTTTTCCATCTAATGTGTGCGTTGTGTGTGTGTGTGTGTGTGTGTGTGTGTGTGTGTGTGTGTGTGTGTGTGTGTGTGTGTAGGAGAAGGTTTGGATGAACGTTGATAAGAGTCTGGAGTGTGTGATTCAGAAGGTGGACCGATTGCTCAAAAAGGACACACCCCAGAGTGACAGCAGCTCTGATGATGTCTTTTCACTTGCTAATGACGAGCCAAGTAGTGCTACAAAGAAAGGTACACAGTGCACACGCACGCACGCACACACACACACACACACACACACACACACACACACACACACACACACACACACACACACACACACACACACACACACACACACACACACGAAGTACAATCTTTGCATAATTGATCTGTAAATATATATGTTAATCTCATGAGGAGATCTGTAGAAACCAGGAAGCTTTCTGGATTCATCCTGAACATAAAGAAAAGGTGTTTCCTATCAACATCACCACCACCTCTATCATCATCCTCATCATCATCATCATCTTTGTTTCATCAGAGTTCTGCATGCCTACCTCACCCTGTACGAGAGAATTGTAGGTTCATTCTGCATGCCTACCTCACCCTGTACGAGAGAATTGTAGGTTCATTCTGCATGCCTACCTCACCCTGTACGAGAGAATTGTAGGTTCATTCTGCATGCCTACCTCACCCTGTACGAGAGAATTGTAGGTTCATTCTGCATGCCTACCTCACCCTGTACGAGAGAATTGTAGGTTCATTCTCATACTCTCTAAAAACTAAACAGGACATCAGGGAGACGCTCCCAGGGAACATATTTGGGAAGGTTCACGGGTGGGAAGCCCTTTGTCGCTGCACTAGCAACTTCTACTGGTTGATCGTTGTTTACCGGGGAGGGGAATTAGGGGAGATATATCGTGAAACGCCACACACGCTACACTCTACCTGGATTATTTCTCTTTCAGGTAAAAAAGAAGCGTGTGTATGAATTGAGGCACATGGTTGGCTATTCCCTCCCCAGGACAGGGGGTTGGCAGCAGCAGTCCTGCAGTACATGGGATGGAATTGGCATTGACTCAATTGGGAGAAAAATGAAAAAAGGACAAACTTTTCTTCTAAAGCCCTAAAACACACCAAAGGGTCACCGTCGGTGCAACTCCTTGGGTCCAAACGGTTGCAAGGAGTTAACGCCAAAACAGTCTTGACCCCACTGTGGTCCTACCCCCCCCATGAGACTTACAAATCCCAAATGTTTATAAACAAATCCCAAATGTTTGTAAACAAATCCCAAATGTTTATAAACAAATCCCAAAATGTTTATAAACAAATCACAAATGTTTATAAACAAATCACAAATGTTTATAAACAAATCACAAATGTTTATAAACAAATACCAAAATGTTTATAAACAAATCCCAAATCCCATGAGACTTGGTCCTACCCCCCCCGACCATGAGACTTACTACAGGTCAACTGGAAGTGGTCCTACCCCCCCATGAGACTTACAAATCCCAAATGTTTATAAACAAATCCCAAATGTTTGTAAACAAATCCCAAATGTTTATAAACAAATCACAAAATGTTTATAAACAAATCACAAATGTTTATAAACAAATCACAAATGTTTATAAACAAATCACAAATGTTTATAAACAAATCACAAATCCCATGAGACTTGGTCCTACCCCCCCGACCAGTCAACTGGTAGTGGTCCTACCCCCCCCCCCCCCCCCCTTTTGGTGTGGTTTGGGCCATTGAATTCCATGCGTTGAATCACTAGGGTCAACGTGGGTCAACGTGCAAACCGCTAAAACCGTCTTGACCCTTTGGTGTGGTTTGGGCTTTAGTCATCTAAATTGCGGTAGTTTAGCGTGCGAGTGGATGCGTAAAAGGAGAGATGGAGCTCTGCTGTTACAATCTAAATATAATATGTATATATTCTTTACTTTCTTTCAACTCTAGGTAGCCACGGGGTAGAAAAGACGTCACCAGGTAAGACAGATATTATAAGCCAACTTTTGTTTCCATACAAAGAAATCTTTCTAGTGCTAAAAAGAGCTTAGTTTTTTAACCCATTTTGGGGCGGGAACCCCTTTTGGTGTTTTAAGCATTATGTTATACTTTAGCTATTCAAAAATAGCAGATCTACAAGCTCATAGCGCGGCACCGAGTGCCACGCTACGAGCTTGTAGGTCTGCTATTTTTGAAGAATCGTGAAAATGTGGTGCAAATCTTTCAATATATATTCTTTCAGACTACAGAGTGAACGTTTTAACTCAAATATTTACTGGATTTAGAAGACATTTGTAGAATTGTCCTCTACAGGTCTAAATGGGTTTTAACCATAGACTATTAAAAGGATGGATACTGATCTGGCGCGAAGCTCCGCCCCCTCCGCTATTCATGTCAGTGGAAGTGCGCATTTCCGCATTTGACCTCCCAACTTTTGGAGGTCCAATGCGGAAGTGCAACAGAGCGCTCAATGTTAAAGCCCTTTCCTCGTCATGAATCCACGGGTCCGCCTGCAGTCCTTCCTCTTACCACTAGGGCCCAGTGCTTCAACGTTGGGGGTGCCTCGCTGGCCCCTTGGTTTTAACCCTGAGATCATGTATTTCCAGGTGAATGGAGCGAGGCGCTGTACCCTCTGCTCACCACGCTGACAGACTGTGTGTCTCTGATGAGCGACAAAGCCAAGAAGGCCATGATATTCCTGCTGATGCAGGACGGCGCGCCCACCATCGCCATGAGGATCACCCTGCAGTACCGCCGCGACGTGGTCTTCTGCCAGACGGTCAGTCAGAGCCGTTAAGTTTCGGACACACAAATAATGCTTCCCTGGTGCAGTAGCTATAGCTATGCATATCATTCATACACTGTCACGGACGTGTGTATCAAAATGGAACCCAAGTGCAGGCAACACCGGCAGAGTAAGTTCAACAGTTTAATAGCGATCAAAACCAAGGGAAAAAAGGCTTACGTACGAAGTATACAGCAGGCAGAGGTCAAAACCAAGAAAGCAGTCCAAAACAGGCAAACAAATCCAAGGGGGCAGCTAGGAGGTCAAAATCCAAACTAGTAAATAATCTAGGAAAATACTAGGAAAATACTGAAGAACAGGAATGCACACATGTAACAATAATGGTTATCTTCTAGCAAGGAATGAGGCAGAATGAGTCCAGTTTTGTAGGTGGGGGCTTGATTGCGGAAGTAGGCACAGGTGTGTAATGAGAAGGGAACTGTGGGGCTGATGAGGCAGTGGGAGACAGGTGTGTGGGTCTGCAGTGTGGTGGAATAGAATGTGGGAGTGGCCAGCATGGAGACACGGTAGTGACATACACGTCAGTGGTGGAAAAATAACTCAATTGTTTTACTTAAGTAAAAGTACCAATAATACTGCAATTTAGAACTACTTCGTTACAAGTAAAAGTACGGAATTGAAAATGTACTTGAGTAAAAGTACAAAAGTATCGGCATCAACATGTACTTTAAGTACTAAAAGTAAAAGTATTCATATTGCAGAATGTCCCATTTCCCAAGTTCAAAATGTGTAAAAACAAATCTATGTATAATAGGGTTGATGTGGAGGGGTGGTTAATGTATGTTAAAATCGCCAAAGTAACTACGGTAGTAACTAAAGTTTTTAAATAATTGTAGTGAAGTAAAAGTACAAATTTTGTCTCTGAGATATGTAGTGAAAGTAAAAGTACTGGACATTAGAAATACTCAAGTAAAGTACAAATACCTTAGTTACTTTCCACCACTGATACACATAGCGTACAACCATACAGGTGCAGTCATTGTGTGATTGGGTATAGTAACGAGACTTGGTTGATTTCAGATGACGGCTCTGATCTGTGGCTTCGTCATCAAACTGAGGAACTCTCTCAGTGACAACGGCTTCCTCCGGCAGCTCTACACTATCGGCCTGCTGGTGCAGTACGAGGGCCTGCTCAGCACCTATGGTAAACATATTAAGTATACTTTAGCTATTGAAAAAGCTAATTTTTAGCTCATAGCTTGAGCTTGTAGGTCTGCTATTTTTGAAAAATCGTTTGAGAACCGATCCACTGACATAGAAACATGGGTTTTTCAGGATCTGAATGTGTGCTTTCGGGAAATCCCGATTTCCTCAGTGGCTTCACAAAATATCTGTCTGTCTGACTGCCCCCCTGGTTGGAGGTAGTGGCGGCTCAGCTGTTTTTGTTATCCCATCTCTCTAAAAGGGGAGGAACTGGCCATGTTGGAGGACATGTCTGTGGGAGTGATGGACCTGAGGAATGTCACCTTTAAGGTGACGCAGGCGACGTCGGTCTTCGGCCCGGACATGCTGCCGGTCATCACTGGAAACCGGGACGGCTTCAACGTGAGGGTCCCGATGCCGGGCGCGCTGTTCGACACGCTGCCGCGGGAGATCCAGAACGGGATGCTGCTGCGCGTGCAGCCTCTGCTGTTTAACGTGGGCATCAATGAACAGCAGACCTTGGCCGAGAAGTGAGTGACCCAAAAAATGACATTCTGATAGAATGATAAGAGTGAGAGTTGAGAGTACGTCATGTGGAATTTGATGTGGCACAAAAACCCGAACTCCTGCAAATGTTTCATAACTGACATTATGTGTACAGGTTCAAATGTGGACTATGTGACATGTGGAAAACTTGACGGAAAAAGACTCGCTCACTGTATGAAAGATGAAGGAAAACTCCTTAGACCGAGACTTAAGAAAACATTTTTTCCTTTTACTGTATCATGCTCATAAAGTGCAATTAAACCAAACGTTTCGGTCCTAAGAGCTTCGTCAGTGCTATGTATGTGCTAGATATAGCACTGACGAATATAGTTGATATATAAGACATTTTTTATATACACTGTATATTTTTTTAATACCTGGTGCTAAATGTCAGTTTCGATACATTTCCGGTTTATTGCCCAACCCTAGTTAGAGGTGAGAAGCCTTCAATGAGGATTGGAGTGATCTAGTGTTAAGCTTCTGGTGAATTAATCTCATTCAAGGAGAAATGGCTATAGCAACTGAAGCCCCACCACATCATGATATGTTTAGCAATAACAGTCAAATTCATCCATAGTGCATTTCTCCCAGCTTTCTTATTTGATTATGGGAAATGAACCGCAGACAGTGCCTTCTTGTGCAGTAGGATGATGATGGCATTTCATTAAACTAATACTTAAGTTATGTGCAGAAAGGATTTTTCAGTAAAGTACGTAAGCTGTGATGTCCGTGAATTGTATGATGTTGATCCATGTGTCCCTATAGGTTTGGAGACACATCACTGCAAGAAGTGATCAATATGGAAAGCGTCGCTCGACTGTCCTCATACTATGACCAGTTTAAAGAGGTCCTACCAGAGGATAGTGAGTAATCTCTTAACACACTTTTCACATGGCCATGATCACCAAATAATACCTTTTTCATGATCATGGCCATGATGTGCATGGCCATATCCCCCCCCCCCCCCCCCCCCTGCTTATGTGATCTTACATTTGCTTCCTCTTCCCAGGCCTCCCTTGCTCCCGAAGCACGACCAGTCTGCCTGAGCTGCTTAAGCTACTGAGCCAGAACGTCAACGCCAAGAAGTGCAAGAATGTGGAGATTCTTTGGCAGGCAGCAGAGGTATAGACACTCTTGTTTGTGCATCTCCTATATGCTTTGGATTGGCAACTTTACTCACCTCTGAATTCATTCTCTTCTGCTCATCCTAGGCATGCCGTCGTCTGAACGGGGTGCGCTTCACCAGCTGCAAGAGTGCAAAGGACCGCACGGCCATGTCTCTGACTCTGGAGCAATGCCAAATCCTTCAGGCTGAACACGCCATGGCCCCACAGGTCTTCTCGCAGGCCCTGGACTGCATGCGCAGGTCAGCTATAATATCATGTGAAACTCACTCACAGTTTAGACAGGGCAGTGTTGTTATACATACTGTGACAAAGCCAATGGTATTATTATGTCAAAGTGCTGTGAGAAATTCATCCACGTTATTTGCACCCTTTTACCTTTACAGCGAAGGCTGCAGGAGGGAGAACACCATGAAGAATGTGGGATGCCGTAAATACGCCTTTAATTCTCTGCAACTGAAAGCCTTTCCTAAGCACTACCGCCCTCCAGAGGGTACATACGGGAAAGTAGAGACCTAACCGGGACTCTTCTGTCTGTCACACAAACAAGCCAACAGAGAAGGACAAGAAAGATAATGGGGATGACACCACGTGAACAACAATAACACAAACCAGAACAGCCCTTTGTTTAATAATGTGCTTTACTGTAATGTTGAAGTGCCCGTGCTTCTGTAGAACATTTTATAGCAGTCTCCCTCTTACGAGCAACACAGTGTTTTCTTAGTGTGTTATGACGATAACCACTACACAGGGAAAATCAATACAAATGAACACTGTACTTCATTATGGCAGTATAGCTAGTAGCAACTGCAAGCGTTCCACCATTCCACAACGTTGTCCCCACTTCGCTCACACTCAACACCCTAGGATATGATGTCACATGGTCTTGGTCCTCTTATAAGGATAATGACATGACAAACTATAACATGTCTTTAGTCACTGTCCAGTGGTTTTATAGTATTGAAGAGAGTATTTAAGAGCAGCTGCCTTTATTTGAAATCTACTGTAAATATTCTGCAGGGCTATGCAGCAGGTGTTCGACTGCATCAAATGAAATGCCTTTGCTCGATACAGCATTCGTGTGGACCTAAACTCTGTCATCAAGGGATAAATATCTTACTCAGAGCATGTATTTGGGCTTGTTTTGTTTTAGTTCATCTGTTTTCCCCCCACTGTCTCTTATTTTATTTTAATTTGGTTCTACATTCAAGATCACTATGAGCCCAGCTCTCTCTCTCTCTCTCCCCCTTCCAATAAGCACAGACAAAAAATAAAAATAAACTAAAAACCAACCACAAATCAGACAATATTTTGTGCCCAAGACGTCTCCAGACGTCCTAGGAATTATGACTTTTGTATAAGCAAATATACTATTCCTTTCTGAGTCATGGGGTCATTCTGATGCCATCCTGTATTGCAGCTAAGTAGTCGGAGGTTCGGAACAATAGTTCACAAAGATGGGGTTTCCTTTAGTGAGTTCATATCGAATCATATGTGATGCATCACATTATCCTGTAATTTAATACATACACTAATATTCAAGACTTGTGTGTGCAGGGTTATATGCAACATTATACTAATTTCACAGTCCTTCAACCTATATTCGTATAATTTGTCCTCACTAATGCTCAATATAATATGGTACCATTTTCTCCTCGTCTGAGACCGAGTAGAGGTTTCTGAACAGTCCACAGCCCTCTTCTGAGCTGAGAGTCTGAGACACAGGCTGAGTAGACAAAAATGGTGAGCTAGCAAATTATGAGCATTAGTGAGAACCAGTTAGTCGATATGAACATTATGTTGAAAATGGGTGTGCACAATTGACTCATGAGCAAATTAATGCAACTTGCATGATGATACAACTTATAGGTCTACTGTTGCACTTGAAAGTATACGAGCACTGCACAGATGTTTGTAAATTAAAGTGAAACGTATTGTATTGTTGCACCACGAAGGACAGTTTACCAAACAATAGGCCAATGTATCTTTTGTACTATAACTAAAGAGACAGTGGATTTTAATTTTTTTTACATTTATTTTGCTTTTAATTATTTATGCTGATAGCCTAATAGTATACGGAATATGTTGCCAAATGCTGTCATATATGGTAGTGTTGTTAATATGTTATGTAGCCTACTGTACTTTTCTAAACAGAATACATTTACGTTTACGTTTAAAAGGGCGGCGAGGGACCCCTAGCCTGGTTAACCACTCACTCCCTCTTGAAAACGAGTGGTTACTTACTGGTTACCAGGCGAAGGAAAGGAACCCCCTGGAGTGCACGCACAAGTCCACACCACATGCAACAGAACAATGAAAAAATAAAGGCTTTTCAACTCAAAATGAATTATTAATTTAGCGCTTTATCCATCTCGTCTACGTTTACATTATTTCTAGATATTATATTAAACTTATTCTGACATTCTGTTCCTGTATAAACCAACGACGTCGAGTCTGTGGGGGCTGTAGCCCCCATGAAGAATTAAATAGCCCCTTTTAGCCCCCATGAAGATTTTCGTGGACATTTTATATTAACATTACAGATTTTCTGGGAATTATTGACCCTCTGTGACTCCGTCGCAAAATTCCGAAAATGTGAACCTCTCCGCCGGCTGTTCAGAGGTGTTAAAAGTACTCAAATGCTAATCAGGTTTCTTTTGTTTTCACCTAGCCAGGTATTATATGCCTACAGTACAGCGCCCACAGTCCCTAGCCTTACACATAGGGTGTGTAAGGCTAGGGAAGGCTTAGCCTTCCCAAAAATTATGCTGGGTATTTTTTTTAAATATATATAATATATGTGCGCAGCATTATATAGAAGGCTATTGTGTGTGTAGTGTGTGTGTGTGTGTGTGTGTGTGTTGTTGCTGGTGATCGGGTAGGTAGGCTATACAGCAACTGGCCTAATCAGCATATGATTGGCTACTATTGGTATGTCTGTAAACCTCGTCCGCTTCCAGTCGCTTTGTAGCAAACAGTAGCGCGCTCTGGTTTGTTTTGGGAAACAGAAAAACGCAAAATGTATTTTCCAAGGCAAAGATAAAGTCATTCAGAAGAAGAAGCTGTGACTCGGCTGCCACCAGTGCCCGCACGGTTCACAGTTCACACCACTGCAGCAACACTGACACGTTCAGCGGAGTGACTCCTGTCTCTGTGCCGTCTGTGAAGAGCCATGAGCCGCGACTCCCGGGAGGGGCAGCAACACCGCCGGGTAATCTACACAGACTATAGTGAGACTACACACTGACTCGAGAAAAGACCCATATCGTCCAAAATAGGCTAATCAGTCGTTGTCTGTGTATAGGCTAATTCATTGGTAAAAGTATGCTAAATAACTCATTTTTAGACCATTTGGGAAATAAATAAATCCGCGGCGGCGCGATCTAAGGGTAATGGACACATAACGGACACCAGGGTATAAATGCAATAATTTATTAACAAGAAAATAATTAATATTTAGTTATTTACAGATATATGGCATCATGCATAAATTACAATCAACATGAAACATATTACTTTTATTACAACTTCTTTTGACTATGGCGTCTTCTCTCGTGTATCATCAGATGTCCGGCTCCATGCTCGCCTCTCCTTGGAGGCCAGTTGGGTCAAAACAAAGTATACCACATTGTGACAGCTGTAGTGAGTCTACAGTCCACCTGCCTGCTGGCAATATAGCCTGGTTGTGATATGTAGATGTGATTGATATTTTGTTTGTTTTTTTAAGTCATTCTATAACAACAACACAAAGTAATTGAATTTATTTTATGTATTAATTGTATTTTATATATTACTATGTTATTACTAATTTTATGTATAACTATATTACTAATTGTATTTATTTGATGTATTACTATGTTATTACTAATTTTACTTCATGCATTACAAATTGTATTTGTTTTATGTATTACTGTTATTACTAATTTTATTTTTAATGCATTTATTTATTTTATGTATTACTGTTATTACTAATTTTATGCATTACTATATTGATAATTAAATTTATTTTATGTATTATTGTCTATATTACTAATTATATTTATTTTATTCATTACTATGCTATTACTAATTTTATTTGATGTATTACTGATTTTAATTTACTTTTATTTTACTATTTTAATTTACTTTTATTTTACTATAATCTATTTTTTTATCGTTCGTTTTATCCATTTATTTATATTATCTAGTTATTTATATTGGTTTATTATTTTATTGTTTAGAGCCCTGATTGATCACATCTACATATCACCACTACCAGTCAGGATCTGAGTGACTCAGAACCCTGGTGACCTCCAGATGGAGCCACACAGGAGACCAGCAACGTCCTAAAGAAAAGAAAGAAATGCTCATTACTACTTTGTTCATAAAACAATATTGATTGAAATATTTATTAACAGTTTGCAGAATTACAGTACATGTCAAGCAACTGTAAGTGGACGACCCAATTAAGCATTACACTTGTTTACAAGAGGGTTTTTGATTACGTTGGTGGCCATTTTATCACCGGAAAGATTAGCCTCCAGGATGGAACCTAGGTAGGTAATTTCATCTTTACGTGTGATAACATTGTCACCAACTCTAACCAAGAAGCCATTTGCCTTGGTGAGATTACTATTAGATCCAAAGAGAATGGATTCAGTTTTTCCCAGGTGTAAAGATAGTTTGTTATCAGCGAGCCAGGTGCAGATTCTACCGAGTTCAGAGCTGAGGGCCTTTTCAACCTGCAGTTTGTTCCTGTCCGAGACTAGCAGTGCCGAGTCATCTGCGAACAGGAACAAGTTGCAGTCACAAGCTGATGTCATGTCATGATCATAGTGTGTGTGCGTGTGTTGTGTAGTTACCTTGCTGTGATGTAACTCCAAAGGTGATCAGAAATAGTTGCTCCATCGGCTAGAAACGTGCTCTTCACCGGCATGATGATCTTGTTCCTAAAAAAAGTCTATAGTCAACCCTAACTGATTACAGAACATGATATAAAAAACACAACTAGAAGGATTTAGGCCTGTCACAATTACCTAATCGCCAAGTATTTGAGATACTTTTTTAGAGTCATAATCGTCTCCATGTTGAAAATGTTCATATATTGTCAAACATTTTAAAGAAATAATGCAAGCAACCGATCTACAAGCTCTAAATGTGTCACTTTGTAATTTACTTCTCTTTTTTTAGTGTATAAAGTTATTGAATTATACCATGTGCAGCTTTTTGTTTACAAAGCCTACAAAAGCCAAAGTTTTATTTAGAATGTTAGTATGACGCAATTAAATTGTTACTTGTAATTTATTTGAGCGACAATTAAAATCGGCCATTATAAAACCTTACATTCTGACAGGCCTAAACAGGTTCCAGTGGCGTCTACCGAACCTTCTAGCTCCGTCCGAGCCTCCCAGCGACCCAGAAGTCCTCAGCGGAAACACCCAGGGAAAGCTTCGGATCTCGGGCATCGGCTGAGATCTCCATTCTAACAAAGAACGAAAGACACACACCCCAAATTAGCTTTGCTGTGTGCGTGCGTGTCCTGTCCTGTCACAACATACACATGCACTTACAGTAACGTTTAAGAATAGGGATCGACCAATTATCGGCAACGGACGATTATTGGCTTTTTACGAAGCCTAAAAAAGCCCTAACCCTAAAGTGGTTCGTACCGTTGAGTTCCTCACTGAGAAGGCCCAGGTCCGAAGTCCTCCAGCGTCTACCCAGATCCCAGATCTCCGTCCTCCGTCCTCCCATCCATGGACAGACCTGCAGATCTCCATCTCTAGAGGCTCCAGCCTCCAGCTGTGTCTATGATCTCCATCCTGAGAGAGAAAGAAAGAAACCATTAGCTCTACAAGCTCACAACACGTTGCAGTGTGAGCTTGCCTTGTAGATCTGCTATTTTTGCTGAACGGAATAGGGATGCTGGGGTTGAAGTGGTTAACAAAAGTGTCAAAGACTTTGATTAGCTTGGAAAGCTGACAGACATTCAACCAGAGTGCCACTAGGAGGCATCAACACATGTACAGTCCTCAACATCTTTTGTAATTTGTATTCAAGTTGTTACAAAGACCAAGAGGTACGCTCATGATATGAGATATTGACTCTCAAACTATTGTGTCATTTAGATTTATCCTAAAATATTTAAAACATTTGGATTACTGTAAATGATGCCATTCTTCGTACCATAACAGTACAAAAGCAGTTATCCATCCTCAGAAACAAGCAAGAACTATTCCTACTCACAGCTCATCAGAGTCCTCTGAGGAAGCCCCCGGGGGGGGGGGGGGGGGGGGGCTTTGGAACGGATCTCTGTCCAGGGAACATCAGATCGTCTATCGATATCTCCATTCTAACAAAGAAAAAAAAACACACACACCATATTAGCCTTTCTGTGTGTGTGTGTGTGTGCACTCCCTGTCCAGCAGCCGCGTTCCAGCGACGTCTACCGCGATCTTAGGTCCGAAGTCCTCCGGCATCTACACAGATCTCCGTCCTAAGAAAGAAAGAAATAAGGACTAAATTAGCTTTTGTTGAGCTGCATATTCAGAACCACTTAAACCCTCTATAGATTTGATAAAACAGACCTTTAAAGAGAGCATTTGGTATATGCTCCGATTTCACTCTACACAAATTGATTTGCCAAACATAGCAGATCTACAAGCTCACAACACGTTGCAATGCGGTGTGAGCTTGTAGATCTGCTAATTTGGCTGAACGCTCCCCCCAGAATAGAGATGTTGGGGTTGAAGTGGTTTAAAAAAAAGTGTCATTAAGGCTTTGATTAGCTTGGAGAGCTGACAGACATTCAACCAGTGCCACTAGGAGGAATCATACTGCCATGCTATACTTCGTACCATAACAGTGCAACAGATATCCATCCCAACAAGAAATATTCCTACTCACAGCTCACCCCCGGGAGGGAAGCTTTGGAACGGATCTCTGTCCTTCCACAACGTCTACCACGACCCATCCAACCTACAAGAAAGAAAGAACGAAAGATTAATTTAAGTGACCAAGAGCCAGATATACGTACATTGTGTCCTTTCACATCATACATAAAATGTATAGAGAACATTTAAAACAGAAGCCGACCATACCACTCGCAGTAATAGAAAAGTCTAAGTGTTTTCTTACTTTGAGCCGCCTTCAGAGCCCCCCATGCAGATTCATCCATGGACAGCGAGAACTGCAGATGTCCACCTGTAGGGGCTCCGGTTGAGCCTCGCAGCATCTGGAATGAAGACATAGTGGTTATAGTCTATGAATGGCTTTGCACATCACTCACTTGTTGCTGCTGCCAATAGGAATTTGTGATGTCTGTGTGGCGACAATTGCTGTGTGTCTGTTTTTTTATAATACATACAATTTATATAGCACTTTTCAAGGTACCCAAAGTTGCTTCACAAAACAGTAAAAACAAATTTATTTGAAAATAAACTAGATTAAAAAGGTTCAAAACTAGAATTTTTTGGCATGTTTGTGAAGCTTTTCGGTTCCACACCAGTAACTGCTGTTCAACACTAACAGCTACATCCATGACCTCCCTGCAACAACATCAATGAAGTATGGCTATGCAGACGACCCGAGTACTGTGTCCCAGTCTGGAGCCGTAGCTCTCATGTCAAGAAGCTGGATGCTGCCCTCAACACCGGATGGGCCACCCCAAACAAACTGCCTGCCTGTTCTCGCTGGAATCACTCCAACAGAGGTCAGACGAGAAGCAGCCACGCTAGCCCTCACCGGGAAGGCACAGCTGAGTGAATCCCAGCCATCTCCTCCACAAGGTCGTCAGACACCACAGCACACGTGCCTCAAGTCACGTGTGCCCTTTGCCACAACACACACACACACACACACACACACACACACACACCAAGTCACGGCGACCATTGCCACAGCACACGTGCCTCAAGTCACTGTGCCCCTTTGCCACACAGGCCCAGGAACTGCTCCACACAACACCAGCTGACACCTCCAAGGCATCCTGGGTGAAGGCAAGACAGAGGGACCAGTGGAATACATCGAGGACCCCAAATATGTTCTTTGCCAGCACCTCCCCTGCAAGGAGTGGACAACCCTCAAAGCAGAAGTGGGACATCTCAGACAGTGCCCACTGTGAATGCGAGGATCCACTACAGACTGTGGAACACGTAATGACCATTTGCCCCAAATACCGGCCACCGAATGGTGATCGTGGCTTAGGTGACCTAGACAATGACACATTGTACTGGCTTGCTGCAACAGAGCTGAAGTTCTATGGACAGAAGATGTTTATGAAACTTATTTTTTGTAATTTCTTCATTTTTTCGGCAAACCTTTGTGGCATTTAATTTATGGAACATGTGGATGTTTATTTATTTATTGGTGAAGTTTTAGTGGCACTTGTGGCATTCTTTGAAATGTATTGACACGTTTGATATATGTTTTTGTTAGGGATGTCCGATATTATCGGCCGATAAAGGCATTAAAAATGAATAACCCTAACCCTTAATTTTACTTTATTTATTCTTTTACATTAAAAACATCTACAAGCTCACAATACAACAAGACACATGTGAGCTTGTAGATCTGCTATTTTCAAAATATTTTTATACATTTGAAAACTTGAGATGAGATTAGATCATTTTAGATGAGACATTTTGCATAATGAGTAATTATTAATAATTACTTTTGGTATTTTAAGTACATTTTATACCAAAACCTTTGTACCTTTACTCGAGTACATGTTACGTTACATTGTAACGGAGTATTTCTATATTGCAGTATTGCCTACTTTTATTTAAGTAAAAAGTTTGAGTTATGTTTCCACCACTGGAAAAAGCCTGCATATAATATATATATATATCTATATATCGGTATCTGTTGATATCGGCAATTAGGAGTTGGACAATATCCAACACGGACTGTCGGACATCCCTTGATTTGTGTGATTTTGTGCAGCTTTAAGTGAGTTTGTGGCATTTTGTTTACTTTTGTGAACAACCAAAGAGCACACCCAGTATGTATATTCCACCAGTCCGGTGTACTTATATCTACATCTCATAAGCGGCCATGAACTAAACACTACAGATATCACAATTTGACTTTGGCAGCAGCAAGAAACGACTGATATGCAAAGCTCTTCAGCCATGCTTCTCTCTATACAAACACTCATAATGTCCACATGGACATCTTAGCAGCCATGATGGGGTGGTTCACACAGGAGACCAGGTTCAGTGTTCCAGCAGCATCTACGGTCATCTCCATCTACATCTAGAAAGAAAGAAAGACATCAGAAGCTGATCATATCACTCAGTAATAGAAACATTTTAAAAGGATCTCTGGCTAATAAGACAAATATTCCTTAACATTATACTTGCCATCTATAACTAAAATTGTAAAATATAAACCAGTTAAATATTTTATTTCTTTCATATAACCTTTTACTACATAGGAACTGTTCCCGTCGCAGGTTGTCCATGATAATAATAATAATAATAAACTTTATTTATAGAGCACCTTTCATGACACGAGTGCAGCGCAAAGTGCTTTACAAGACAACAAAGTATAAAAACATCAAACAACATAACAATCAAGGCATAAATCAATAAAGAATGCATATAAAGACAAAGAAATAGATTAAAAAACAGTGAGATTAAAATCAAAGGGTTCAGCCAAATGCTGAAATAAAAAAGTGGGTCTTAAGCTGAGTTTTAAAAACATCTAGGGAGGGTGCCAGCCTAAGGTGGATTGGAAGTTTATTCCAAACCGTCGGCCCGTGGAAGGAAAATGCTGCTTCGCCGTATTTTTTCAAAGCCATTTGTTTTGGTTTTTCAAGCAGGCCAGCAGTGGCAGACCTAAGGAGGCGATTTGGGACATACCTGGGCAGGCAGTCCCGAAGATAGGCGGGAGCGAGGCCATTTAGTGCTTTGTACACAAGTAAAAGAATTTTAAAATCTATTCTAAAAGCAACCGGGAGCCAGTGCAGGGAGGCCAAAACTGGGGTGATATGGTCCCGCATCTTTGTTTTAGTTAAGACTCTCGCTGCTGAATTTTGCACAAGTTGTAGCTTGTCAATAGACTTTATTATGATGTGTGGTCCAGCGCTATGGAATGCACTTGCTAATAAAAAGTACTTAAAATATTGCTTTGATGCTTATATCAATTAAGCTGTTTTTGTATTAGCAAACACACGGACAGGCCTCTTTCATACTGGAGTAATTCATCCGCTTCATTTACAGACATCAGTAAAACGTGACGTCCGTATTTAGAATACAACAGCAGCGCTTATTTTCCAGATCCAAACTTAGCGTTGCACAAAGCTTGCTTAATAGCGACATCAATTCATTCCAATCCACATTAAATGTCGCGCTCTGCTCGTTCATTCATCCGTATGGTATCGCTCATTTCATTAGCTTCAATAGCGTGACACATCCATTATGGTTAGATCCTTCCAATCCATCCAATTTCAATACTTGTGTCCGTATCTTTCTTTTATCACCAGAGATATACGGTTTACTCACACTTTGGGACTTGGGCGTCTTGTTGTTTACTCACTTGTAGCTGTTTGTCGATGGTGATTGATGATGAGTGACTGCACAGGTTGATATTATGGTAGGAGTTTGTGTTGTGTGAGTGTAATGGTTTCAAAATAAACGGGGCAAACAAAACAAGAACAGGCTCCACCAGACATAAACTAAATAAAGGTCTCGAAAAACAGACGAGCGCAGGGTTCAATAAACAAATAATAAAGTACTTTTCTTTCTTTCTTTAAACTGCTGTTTGTGCGAGGGGGGGGGGGGGGCTGCGGGGAGGCGGGGCTGCGGGGAGCCCCCATGAGGATCATCAGAACTCTTCGGCTCTGATTATATTGCATTAGCGCACCACTCGAAAAGGTGGTGAACTGTCCCTTTAAGAATATGGCGACGTTGCGGAAGCAGCAGGTCTGTTTATATTATTTTCCACTGTGTGGATGGTGTGTATGGCGGTGGCCATATGTCTATGGCGGTGGCATTAATCTGCAGACGTCTTGGAACCGGTGCTGCCTTTTGTTGCACCAATAAGGTGGCAAGGTGAGCGCGAAAAACATGAATTACGATTAATTTATCTTCTATTTCACTATTCGTTACCTTAATTAATTGCAAATAACAGTGAGTGTAGAGGTTTCATTTTTTACGAAAATTCAGATTTGTTTGCTGGTTGAGGGTGGTCAACCGGAGCTTAGTTGGGACCACTGTTGTGTTACGTGGGGCGATTCGTGTTTTGGTGTTCCATGGTCATCGCTGTGCTAGCCCAAAATTTTAGAATCTAAAATTTTGGGCTATGGCTGGGCCATGTCTATATAGGCTACAAGCCTACAATGCGTTATAAAACGACTTGCTACACTACATTACAGGCAGCGCTGATGTCTGTCTGTTGTGGTGGAACCGGGTGGAACTTGTGGAGTTTTCCCAATCCCAATTCCAATAATTTTCAATTCATAATAATGACTTTCACAATAAGGCTTACAAACAAACAATACTGACCACTTTGCCTGCTGACGTCGACTTGGAACCTTCAGTCTTTCTTGAAAAACTTTACTTAATTTCTTGTACTTAACTTTCTTCTGCTTTACATTTTATAGTTCACTTTACTTCTCCTAGTTAGTTTACTTTGCTTTCTTCCTTCTGCACAAAGCTCTCTCTCATGTGATCTGCACAGTGCACTCTCCTTCAATGTAATGAAACTTCTGCCCTCTGCCCCTCTCTCACTCGCAAACAGGTGTAACCAACAAGCTTAATTATCAGAACACAGATGCAACCAAGACACATAATTGAGAACCCTCACCACATAGCATAGAACACACTTAGAGCGCCCCCAAAAGGACACATACAGAAACAGGAAAACCTTGACATGGCTGCAGTAACAGCAACAGTTGGCCGTATGGTCAATTAAGGTTCCAAGAATGCAGGTTTTTCTAATGTCCTTCTAGCAACACTCTATAGTACAGGGCTTTTCAACTGATTGTGAATGAGAATGACCACCTGACTTAGAATCAACCGGGGGACCACTGTTGTGTTGGGTGGGGATATTGTCTAAGATTATGCTTTTGTAAGTTAACACTTGCTATTTGTCTGTGTGTTCTTTCGAAAATATTGAACCAATGGAAAGTAGTAAAAAGTGCTTTGGACAAAACCTCTTAACTCCATTGGACCCTCAAAATGTCTGGTAAAGCAACTAACTCCACCACCTCTCCCCCTCTCATGGAAGTAATTGACAATATATAAAGTTACAACACCAACTTTGATGAGGCTGTATTGCTTTGTTTTAAAAAATATAAGGTTTTCTTAATTTCCTGAAATATGTATATTTTAAATTTCCTGAAAAATGAACATTTTGGAGTTATGAGGTTTCCTCCCGACAGCAGAGATGTTTCTCAACCATTGACTATACTAATGATTTCCTAATAATAATGACTCATACCAGACAAAACGATGCACTTGTCTTCCCCCTCTTGAGATTCTAACTCCCTTTTTCTGTTGAATTTATTGGTCTCCAACTTGTCAGTAAATGACTACATGGACGGTCATCATAGGTCACTGTTTATCAACTATTGGAAAGAAAATTACAAAAATCAACAAATCCTACATTACTAAATGCATGGTCCGGGACCACATGAAATACCTTCACGGACCACCTGTTGAAAACCCCTGCTCTAGTACTTGTTGAATGTCTATGTTTTACACTGTGGTGTCATGGGTTTTCCCCCGTGACAGCTACAGACTGGACTACAAAATACAACACAAACAAATCATTACACATTGATTCTTGGTGATCTTCTCTCATTTATAACTCCTCCCCCTCCAATTTCCCCTTTGCCCCTTGCGCGAAGGTTCAGGTTCACATGTGATAAGCATTTGTCCCAGTCTCTCCTCAGACAAGGAGCACCGGCGGCAGCCTCTACACAGCACAATTCACCCCATTCACAATACCCAGTTAAAGGTAAGACATTTTTAATGACACATAGTGCCTTTGTTTCAGACTGGCACCAGACAGTGCATAGTTTACACAGATGACTATTGTCAATCATTGCTGACATATGCCTACAATTTAAAGCATTCTGTGACATTTTGTGTGTTTTACAGCCTGCGTACATTTGCTCGGCTTACTCATTGGCTAACATAATAAAGGTTAACCAAAGTGTTAGTGGGGGGGGGGGGGGGTTGTGTGATTAGAAAGCCTACTTTCTGCGGTGGACAGACACACTCTGAGCCCCCCACCACATGTATAAAAAAATGAACTTTTTTTTTCATCGTTAGAAAAATACTTTGTTACTCCACTGCACCCTCTACCGATATTGCCAAGAGAAAACCCCATAAACAAGATTTTTCCATCCGGTGAAAAAAAGTCCCAATGAGCTATGGACCAGATGTCCTACGTGCGGGCCGGCCACTTCAAACTTTCATCCTGAGTTTTGGATTACCTGTTGGATGTTTAAAGCCAGTTCCTCACCTCAGACCTTACTGAGAATAGTGCAGACAGAACGCATATTATTCAGTGTGTGATATGACCAGTCCTTAGAATAACACATTGAATACTCCTGTCTCTAAAAACATTACAATATTATTTGTATACATGTCTTACACCCTTTTTCACTGTGCTCCTACAGGGACCACTATGAGTAAGAAGAAGCTGTTGTTAGATGTTGACTGTGGAGTGGACGATGCTCAGGGCATCATGCTAGCGCTGGCTGCGCCCAACGTGGAGGTGCTGGGCATCACCTGTGTTCACGGAAACACCACCGTGGAAAATGTCTGTAAGAATACCCTGCGTGTTCTGCAAGCCTGTAATAGATTGGAGGTATGGTGGCATGGTTTGTTTTTTTGTTTGGGTCAGAGAGTCACTTTAGGGCAGTCCATACTCCATACTCTCTCCGACCACCGAACTTTAGACTTTAATTTTTTCTCCGAAGTAGAGTTCGGAGAGTCACATCATATGGGAGTGCAGCTTTCAGAACAAAAATTTGGAGGAATGCATTTCAGAAGTTGCGAGTGACGTCATGTTGTAGTTGTACCGGAGCTTTCCGACGAAAAGTTCGATGGTCGGAGACAGTATGGACTGCCCTTAAAAGTCACAACAAGAATGGTTTTACAGACATCCAAGAGCATTTGATGAAATGAAATGAAGACAACGGACAATACTAATTTACCTTGATGTGATTGGAGTACGTGATTGGATTGAAACCCGTCGTCATAGGGGTGCTATTTAGAGAGATTAGATTACTAATGTGAGCTTAATACTGTTAAGTATTAAGAGGTTGTTTTGGAAAACCAGTGTAACCTCAGCCAACTGAAATCCCAATGTTGTCACTGGCAGGGGTTGCATGAGATCACGTCGATGACTGATGTTACAGTGACCACTAAATACAGTACATGCTTGTTCAGTAGAGTGAAACAACTGCTGTGTTATTGTTGCATGATGTCCTGTCCCATCAAGCCAGACAACTTCTCCACACTCTATGAATGCTAGTCTTATATAACTGCACCTCAGGTAGCTGTCATCTTGTCAATTGAATTTCCATTCATGAATTTTCTATTTCTGCCTACCAGCAAGCCAGATAGGCTTAATAGACTAATTTGATTTACAGTAGGACCTATTCTGGCGCCACTGCTTTCTTTAAACCTAGTGTACCATTCTTTGTTTCCATTGTGCAAGATTCCAGTGTTCAAAGGTGCTGCTAAGCCTGTCCTCGGGAAGGGCATTAGCGCAGGTCACTTCCATGGGATGGACGGACTGGGAGACGCTCCGGACCCCAACGCTCCTGGTCTGGACATGGTACAGAAGGAGAGTGCCGTTTCTGCCATGATCAGGATTGTTGATGAAAACCCTGGAGAGGTGATATTTTATTGTCCTCGTTTGGGCATTACACACTAAACTAAGCAATATTACACCTAGTGCAGCACATAAATACAGAGACAAAGACACATAATTACTCATCATGACCAACACGTTCGTTCAGAGCATTCATTTACGGAGGAGACAAGGGATGTAAACTTATTCTGTTTTGAACAATCAATGTTATTGATACCGGTGTTTACCGTTTTGTGCCACTAAGTACTATTGTTGCATTGCGCATAGCTCAGCTCCTCTCACAACATCCGGGGGAGAAAGTAGACAACAATATAAGAGATTTACGCCCCAAAACACATCATTGCAATGTCTTCTTGTTTAGGTGGAGTGTGTTGAGCATAGTCACAACTACCTAAGGTCTTCCACTGCTGGCATGCTCGCGTTGCCAAAAACAATGGCAACTAAAAAATACGGGGAAGCAGCTTTTTGCTTCTACGGGCCGTCGGCATGGAACAAGCTGTACCTTCGTCAGGCAGCCTCTGTAGACATTTTTAAAGCTCAGCTCAAGACCCACTTCTATGTTGCTTTTAATTGAGTTTTAATATGCACGTTCCTACCCTGTCCTGACTGATTTGCTGCATGTGGTGTTTTTATTTATTTTATGTTCTTATATTCAATTTTGTTCTTTGCCATTGTTTTATCATTTTAACTACTTGTGTTTTATTGTATTCTATTTTTGCCCTGTGAAGCACTTTGAGCTGCATTTATGTATGAAAGGTGCTATACAAATAAAGTTTATTATTATTATTATTAACTGCACTATGTATTCTTCTCAGGTGGCGTTTGTTGCAACAGCACCACTCACCAACCTGGCTCTGGCCGTTAGGATGGATCCAACCCTACCTAGCAAACTCAAAGGCCTCTACATCATGGGAGGCAACACTGAATGTAAGGAAAAAAATACTGAATTCCACCATTACTTTGTTTTGGATGCCCATTTCTGCCACTGAATAAAATACATTTATATCTTGGAATTCCACATTGCCAAAATGTATGTAATTAAGGTTATTATAGGCACAGAAACAAATCTCAAATGGGCTTCCATACTTTGCTATACTACAATAAAATATAATGGGAGTTACACATTGCAACAACCAGTGACCTTGTGTTCATGTTATACTACCACGTTGCCAGCGCGAGGAAACTGCACTCCGTGTGGCGAGTTCAATTTCGCTGCTGACCCAGAAGCTGCATACATTGTACTGAACGACTACCAGTGTCCCACCTACTTGGCCTGCTGGGAGTTCACCTGTTACAGCAAACTGTCCTGGGTGAGTCAGTGAAAAATAAATCTTATTAAACCTGGCATTCAACTCATAGTATTCAATACTGTCATTCAGTCCCAATGATTAAGATAAAATGGGCTATGAGCAATGCTGCATGCATGCAGGATTGTGAATGTAGGGCTGGGAAATATGATGGATATCTTCATTTCCTGCTTTTAAAGGTTGCATTGCTGTAATATAATTTGTACATGACTATGTTACTATGCTATGTTGTTAGCTGTTCCATTATTTGCCTTTACCCAATTAGTTAAAGGCATTACTGGATATTAGACATTTCACTGTGTAAATATTTTGTGAAAGCACAGATGAGATAGTATTTCGCACAGTATCAATGTTGAGATATTTGGCCAAACATATTTTTGTCCATACTGTATAATCACCCAGTGTACATTTGGTTGATGTTTTCCGTTTTGTTAACTGTAGGAATTCTGCGACGCCTGGCTGGCCCAGGACACAAACAAGGCCCGCTTCATGAAACAAGTCTTCCAACATAGCATCGAGGCTTGCTCCAGTGAACGCTCCCAGAAGGAGTTTGTCTTCGGGACAGGCTTCATTTCATGCGATTCGTACGCCGTGGCTGCTGCTGTTGATGACTCGTTCGTAATCGAGAGTGACCAGTATCCGGTCAGTGTGGAGCTGACGGGGACATACACCCGAGGCATGATGATAGTGGACACTCAGGACCTGCTGGAGAAGACTCACAAAGCCCACATCATGAAGAAGGTGGATTTGGAAAAGTTCATGAAGATGATGATGGACGCTTTGAAATAATAGCTGTGCATAGTACACACACAGAGTATTGACTGAATATCTACAATATAAAAATTGGGACCATTATCCATATGGAATGGTACTGTACTGACTACTAGGCATATATGAATGACAGCTAGGCTACTGTAAAACTAGATACTAACTTAAGCACTTTCAAGATAAAACCGATTTTTCTGTTTTTTTGTTTTATAAGCGACTCATAAAGCACAATGAAGATGAATAACCCTCATAGACACATACCTCATTTGTATGACCCTAGAAGTAAATGGTCAGTGTCAGATATAGATGGATGCGGTACATATAACAGCATAACATTCTACTTGAGATTATAGATATATGTATGTTTTTATTGTTTCCCCAACGATCTATAACGAAACACACATTTTGTATTGTTTTCAGAAAGGTCTCTACCAACATTTTGTACCAAATAAAACCTTTGTAATTCTCTTGACGATCATTCACCAAATGGGATTCTCCTACATGGCAGATATCCAGCTTTGCTCATTGGTAGCATGGGATCATCCTTTGAAACTTGATGGTACAGTACTAGTCTGGCCAATTCTACAACAAATTCAGTCTCGACTCTTAACAGTAAATTAGTTAAGCCTTCCAGTAAAAGGAATAATTTATTTCACTGTTAGCCAAGGCCTTACTGTCTTGGACTGTGTACCAACTACACTGTAAGGAAGGAGTCGTGACAGCCATTACGTAGATGCTATTCACCCTTGGCCTTATATGTTCTGACTAGCATAATGTTATAGAACCAAGACGGCAAGACGCCACTGTACTGTAGGCCTGGTGTTTGATAAGAGTACAACTTGGCTCTATGATAAAATCTCCCTCTTATCTGTGTATAACTTTATCGTCTTGTCTGTGTGGAAGTAATGTATGTGACATTGTCTGTGTGGAAGTAATGTATGTGACATTGTCTGTCGGATCAGAAATAACAAACATAACAGCACCATAAAAAAAAACTGATCTGAGGTTTTACAAAATATTATTACATGTTTCTTTATTTCCCAGTCATCCATAGCAGTCAGATGACTTTTCCTTTGCAATTATTCCTACATGGGGTCATCCAGAGAAACTGGGGAGCCTTGCAACATACATTACCAGTCCACTATAGGTTAAATTAATGTATTTACATTTTATCAGTCCAGAGCTTCATCACAAAGTCCCATACTGTACGTAGTCAATAATCCTTCCTTCCACGGAACCTTGACCTTGTGTCCAGCTGTAGATAGAACATAATGGCAATCACAAAATAAAACGCATAAAATTGCATCTTATACTGATTGACATAAGCTTGCCTTGGCTTAAAGGACGACTTCACCACTTTTCAACCTATCTTTTTATAATTGATCCTCACTAAAGTTCATGATAAAAATCACAATTATTTTCCTACCGATTCTGTGTCTCATAATAGGAGGGCTGTGGGCAAGTTCATAAACACGTCTTCCAGTGACGTCATCGATGGGGAATCAAAGCCAATAGAAACTACGGGCTTTCTATTCCCGAAAAGTTACAATTCTGTAATGGAAGCCATCGTTCTGCCGATAATAAAAATCTAATACATTTTTAAATATGCCTAGTAACGATGATGTCATTGACTGGAAGAGGGATTTCTGAACTGCCCACAGCCCTCCTATGAGTTCAGTTCAGTTCTTTTTGGTTTTTGGCTTTTCTTAGTCCATGAGCCAAAATTGGAATTGAGTGGGCAAAACCATACCTATATTAAATTGTTACCACCATGAAACTTCCCTAGTTGATTACTTACATGAAGACAATGATTTATTGGCTGTATTACACATTTTTGAAAATATGAAAAAGCTACTACTGTGATCCTACAAACAATTTAATGTAGGTTTCACTCAATTCATAATAATTAACGTTCCAATTTTGGCCCATGAAATAACTGAAGCAAAAGGGGTCAGAGCAGTAATAAATGGAGGACCAATTATATGAAGATAGGTTGAAAAGTGGTGAAGACTTAAGCCCTGCTTGCTTATTCATAAGTACATTTGAATACCCAGTGATTATCAAGGTAGTATGTAGGTTCTTTCTGCAAGATTATACAAGAAGAGGATTAAAGGATTGCTAAAACATCGTTTCACAGTCACACCACTCAGAACATGCTATATTCTCAACCTCAAGTGTTCTCATATTATCAGCCTTTACATTTGATAGGCCGGTATTAGCTCTGATCCATAGCTCTAATGCTTTTGCAAAGAGCTATGGACCAGAGTTAGGCCGGTATTACACGTTGTGAGTGACTGCATCATAAAGTAAGTATAGTACCATTTATGTGCAGGTTAACAGACTCTGAGAACAGCATCATTGCATCACTTTCTAACCCTGCTAAGAGCTCTGTCAGACTATCATCTAAGCTGTGGAGCCATAAGTCCCCCCCTGTTTGTTTGTTTATACTTTGTTTATTTTATTTATAGTTTGTTTACTTTTGTGTTTTATGTGTTCTGCCCTATGGACCCCCCTGTGAGTGTCTTGAATAAAGTTTGAATTATGGTAAAACACTAACTATTGACTTACCATAGATCTCTTGCACTCAAAGAACGCGATCTGCAGGGCTTTGCAGTGACCTTCCTTCAAACAGTCACTGGGCAGTTTCCCCTCCTGGCACATTGAAGTGAATAAAACATTGCATCGGGTTACATTTCCCAAAGTGCTAGTCATGGACGTAGATTTACATATCAAGAGGGGAACGAACAAATCTTACACATACATATCGCCAGTTTAAATTATTAGCTTGCCATGGCATTTTGGAAGGTTAAAATATGCTACTAGCTTGACTTGTCTTCATGTTCATATCAAAACTGCAGATCGTTGCTCTGCAATTACCTTTAGGACACAGTCGTGTTCAAGGAGACATGCTTTGAAATCCTCTCGAACACCAGCGCAAGCCCTGTGGTCTTCCTCTTTGTCCTCGTAGTATTTCGGCATCGCGTTGACATTTAATATATGAACGATACTCTCAAGCAATTGCGGGAAATATTAAATTATTAGTATTGTAGTCAAACAGAAATGTCACAACAGCAGTGAGCGGCCATGTTCGGGCAGGGCATGATGGGATTGCGGAAGTACAAGAATTTGAATACAATGCAATGCACGCTGGGATTATCTGTAGTTTTCTTTTGCCTTCTCATTTTTAAGCTTTTCTAGTACGTAGGCCTACGTACTACACTAGTACTACTAGTCTAGTAACTAGACATGTGAATGAAACATGAAAGTAAGTTTTTGGATTGAAAGCCCACAACCATACAAACATAAAGATCCAAATGTTTTATAATGAAATAATCTTTAATTATATTTCAGACATCAAGGCTAAAACCATAGCAAAATACCACAGTATTTTCCTCCTTTGTATGTATTGTATTTCACAATCAATTTTAATATTAAATTATCTGATGAAGTGGCGGTGAAGTGTCTGGGTTAAATAATAAAACCAACATTCAACATACATGGGCATGATTTTATTAACTTAATTTATTCCAAAGATGTCCATGAAAACGTGTCAAAAATCAGAACGGCAGACAGACACATGTATACGTGATGATGAAGGCACATTCATTTATGGGTGTGAGCCAGGGTTGTAAGGCAAGGGCGAGTGTTTTTGTCTCCCATCTTTTTATCCACACTTCTCAGGGAGCCCACTAGCACTACATCCATTTATATTGATTTTACAAACATTCAAGGTGCAATCTACTTTTTGTACCCCTTGCAAAACAACCCCGGTCCACCCATAAGTGGTTTCATCCCTTTTCCTCCCGTCTGCAGTGATGCCAAAACAGACAAAACTAGTCAACCGAGAGAGGATAAAGAGAGGGATCCAATGGGCTCCATTTGTTACCGCTAAACCCCTTATCCCTAAACTTCTTTGCCTGTTTTTTTTTTTTTTTTACTATTTTGCAAACATTTTTTAATAGTTAAAATGGCCAGTCTACAAGCTCACAATGTGTCAATGTAGTTGAACTATTCCTAAAGGGGTTTAGCGGTCACAAATGGAGACCAATATACTTAATACAACTGAAGCATTGATGATTTGATCAGGGGGTAGAGGAAGCAAATCAGAATTGGTTATAATACAATATAAATGTTTATAAAGGATGAGAATTTTCTTTTTAAAACAAGTTTGCACATTTCTAATCAACCCCTCTGCTAAATGTTTACTAGTCTCAAGGCACTTCCTCTAGACCCCAGCGCAAACCACTCACTGTCACATCCAAGATGAGTATGAACTAATAATAAAAAAAGGGTTCTCCTCCGCACATGACTGTATAACAAACATGTATTTCACATAACAGTTTGATAAAATGATGGCGTGAGGCATAGTGTGATAAAGAAACAACTGGACAATGTTCATTGCTTTTTCATATTATTTACACTCAATGAGGCTGCCTCGTAAAATCTGTCGACCTACAAACAAGTCTACAATGAAATGGCACATGTTGGCACAAAGTAGTCAAAATGAGTCCAATCGTAACCACAAAGTTGACTGGACCACCAATGTCAAATAAAACTAGCATAATGTGCATGGGACAATAAAGATAAAAAAGGAAAGAAAAATCAGTGCAAACCATGCGGTTTCAGTAGGTAACGTTATACATACGGTGTATAACCCTCCTGTGTCCTGACAGAAGGTTAATCTAAAACACCTCTAGGTGTCGAGAGATCTACATCAGAGTGACACACAGCAAGTTTCTGCCCCCAGCTGTAACATATTAGGTGTATAATTAATGGCGTATTACCAGTGATCATCATTGCACTCGGGCCATGGGTGTGTGTGTGGGTGTGAAGGCAAGAGGGAGGGGAATGATTGCAAACGATGCTGCCCAAGGCAATTCCAAAAGGACCTGGATGTAAGGCACATATTTCATTTTACAAATCTCCCGAAAAGGACTGATCAACTTGCAAATGCGACCACTTAGCTTTCGTGTATGAAAATGCATTCTTAGTTACCGTGTGGCTGTGGGACAGGGGGACAGAAAACTGGTACAGCAGTTAGAATTGAGCTATTTGAACCACCAGATAACACAGGGGCCAAAGGAGCTGTGAAGTGAAAAATGAAATGAAAAAAAAAAAAACGAAAACGAAAGAAAAAACAGGACAAAGGCAGTTTTTTGTGGGGGAAAAACACCTACATACAAAAAAAAGACAGACACTCCACTAGCATAAACATCTCTCCATAGAATAAAAAATATATTTATTTCTTACCTCTTGTACAAATTAAAAATGTATTTCAAATAAATTAAATCACCTTCATAGATCGTCTGTAGTTGTAATAATATATCAATATAACAATATATCCCTTCAGGTGTCTGATGCCCAAGGCAATGTCTGATTGGTTTACTATAAATGGACATTGAGGTCATAAGCACAACACCCCGTCACAGGACAGGAAGTGAGATAGATATGGTTTTCTTCTTGTATTTGTAACTTTCTTAATGGGGGGTGGGATCATTACATAGAAACCTGGGATCTATTTTGTGTTGTGTACTGTAGGCTAATAATTCTACATCTCTGTGATAATTATATTCTTCATGGACAAGTGTTTGCCATGGGGAATGAACAGCATAATTTTGTTTCTCAAAAGTTGCCGTTTCAGCCAAAGAGCTCGTACAGCATTGTAAAGAGCAGACAGCAACTGGCCATTAGTGATGACAAGTTGACAACTTTCTCCATCATCGAGGAAGCTTTACCGTGGCACACGTGCAACACCCCAGCTTTCCCAGGAGGTGGCAGCATAGAGCAGCAGACAAGGGTAGCGTGATGTGATAAATCGTCCCCCATTCCATCCGACTGTCTCTTTGATTGTGTCCAAAGCTGCCGAGCAACCCCACACAGCCACACTGGGAACCTATTTCTTCATGACACCTTTCCGGGGTGTTCTTTGTACAGTAGTAGTCGACACATTCACACAAAATTGGGGGAGCGCACGAATTGGGAGCACAAAAATGGGAGCAGCAGGAAAAGGAGAAGGATAAGAAAAACTAAAAGAAGAGGGGTACAATTGGATGGACAGAAATACCATAGCCGGGATGGACAGAAGCACCATTACGGCCCACTCTGGGTTGGGCTGTAATGCTGTCACCTCTGGTTGCTAGGCAGACCCAGAAGGTCTGCGTTAGCATTCTAGGAGATTTCTAGGTCCCCCAGGGGCCATGATTGATGTGGACCCCCCTTCCCACAGCTGGTTAACCCGCTATCCTCTTTATGTGGATCTGCAGGGAGGAAAGCACAGCACACACACCTGCATTACTGGACGTATCGACACATGAGTATTAGGACCACATTGGGTGGTCAGCATGACTAGAGACCAGATTCCTGTACTGCAGTGTGTGTGTGATTGGGCTTACCTCGCTGAGGATAGCCCACACAGCCGAGTCCTTTAGGACGGAGAGCCGCAGTGCAACCACAGGATTGAAGGCGGGATCTACGGCCCCTTCTGCCACGCCCTTCTCAAACTGACCTGTACACACACACACACACACACACACACACACACACACACACACACACACACACACACACACACACACACACACACACACAATGGACACCCGAGTGTCAAGGTCACAAAAATGATCTGTCCCCACTCCCCAATACAAAAGAATGTAAAAGACAGGTAGAGAGTGAAAGATTGAGCAAGAACAGTAGAAAAACAAAAACACAAACACAGAGGAGGTGAAAAAACTAAAAACAGGGGGGGGGGGGGGGGGGGGGGAGTGTGAAATCTGATCCACCGATTTAGAGTATGTGAGCATTTATATGGATCTCAAGCCGTGTGAATATAAATAAATCATGAATGATCAAAAGATTGTGTCGGTTTTTTACCCACCGATTCTGTAAAACCGGTCCTCAGTTCGCTTGTATTTCTCTTTGGTCTGCAGCCCGGCATCCTGAAAAGCACAAAGATAAGAGACAAACAGCTGTAAAC
Source organism: Protomyctophum bolini (assembly GCF_963924005.1). Lineage (NCBI taxonomy): Eukaryota > Metazoa > Chordata > Actinopteri > Myctophiformes > Myctophidae > Protomyctophum > Protomyctophum bolini. The sequence goes on along the minus strand of NC_137877.1, from coordinate 5,833,268 downwards.
ACTGTGTAATGGATGGCATGGCATGTGTACAAAAATGCCTCGCCTCTGGCACACACACTGCAGTGACTACAGCAAGGCATGCTCTTGATCTTGTCAATAGTCAGTCAATATGAGAGATGTGGTGGGGGGCGGGGATACATTCGTCCAATCAGACACAACATTTGGTGCACCGCAGCATTGAATTTCACTTAAGTTGGGCTTCCTCACCGAGAAGGGGAGAACTTCCACAGTGGTGTTCTCTATCCTGTCCCCCGGGTGCTCTTGGTTCCCACTGCGGAACAGGAACCTGCCAAAGCACATGATTACACAACTCAACTTCATATTCTACGTCCAGCAGAAATCACGTTGAATACCGTCGCTCTTTGGCCTGCATGTAAAAGGCCACATACTGTAGACAAACGGTCCGTTAGCATTATCAAAATGACCAGTTCTTCAGTCTGTTGCAAAATGGAAAGAGACACATATTTGAAAAGAAAAGGAAAAACATGGAGACTTACAAAGGGCGTAGAAAAAAAGAAAGATGGGTTTGCTAACGGCTGACATTGTCTCTAATCTGTATCTACACTGTAAGAACTGCCAGTGGCATTTGAGGCCATACAAAACACTTGAGGTCAGAAACTGGAGCAGCTAGCAGTCTAGATACTGTAAGTGAATTCCTAAGCGACAGAATGAGTGAAACCCACAAGAGTTACTCTCGGCATCTCTCCGTCTTTTATTAACTGTCGCCGTGCTCTTGTTCATGAGGTGGTTTCCATATTGCTTCTCCAGTCTCCACACAAGCAAACACTACACAAGCAAACGCTTCTTTTATCTTCATTGAACGATGGCGTAACGCTATAAGCCCACAAAGAATCGCGACGCAATGAGTTATGGGTATTTTCATGACAAAATGACATGCCTAAAAAAGGGACGGCAGGTGGTTAACAATGTCTGCACCTTGCTTTATATCCAGCTTGGTTTTCATGAATCCCCCACTATGAGCTCCCCTTTTCTTTACTGCATCTCTTGGCTGTCTTCCTTCTGAAACTGCAGCGAGTAGGAGGCTGCTCTGAGAGTGCCTATTTTAGAACTCTCTCATTAGCCCACCCTGATCCCCAGAGACGCGCACGCTGGAGCTGACCCTGAATCAGCGGGAGAAAAAGATGGAGAGAAGAGAGGACTGTGCAGCTTGTGTGTGTGTACGCACCTGCATTAACATTTGTTTGGTGAGGCCTCCCAGTCTCATAACAGTAACACACAAATGATATGCAAGGGTGCACATTCGCAAGGATCACGCCAACACATATTGCTTCCTACACACTCACCTCTCTATGCTAACAGGTCTGTCAAATTTGAAGAGAACGTAGTCAGTTGCTGTAGGAGTGATGGCCCAGAAGAAATCTTCACCTAGGTAAGTCTTCTCCAGCGTGTGGCCTTGGTACACCTGCAATGGTAAACGTTTATTTCTTACTTGTCTATTATCAATCACTGATTGCAGTATATTATTACTACTGCCTTTTGTTACAGTGCGCATGCCCCTCCTACGTATATTCAACTACAGTACAGTTTTCGTCTTACACAAACATTAAATTCCCATTGACAATGAATGGAGAATTTACGTCATATGTAGACGAGCAAATCGGCTATTTTGGTCCTACACAAACGATAAGAGCGCCCCTCACTTCACACTAGGGATGGAGCTTGATAACCGATGCCCGAAAAAACCCGATTGAGTACCCGTTATCAATAAGCTTTGGGCTTAGCAAGCCTGTTATCGAGCATAGCGGCCCATTTGGAACAGCAGTTGAAATAGTAATAGTAATAATTTACGGTTTAGAAGGAAGCGATGGATAGGATACACTCCTCTTCAAATTGTCCAAGACATACCATCACTTAGTTTAAGGTTACACATCGCCATTCGCCTCCACTGCTCCATCTAAAATTTGTGCCCGACATGGATCCAACTGTATATGTGATCGTTGCAGACAAGATCAAGCCACCCTTGCACAAGCTGAAAAAAAAAAAAAAAAAAGATCTACAAGCTCATAGCGCACCACCGAGTGGCGCGCTACGAGCTTGTAGGTCTGCTATTTTTTTTTTTTTTTAATCGTGAAAATGTGGCGCAAATCCTGACAGAAAACTGTCAGGACTTAGAAGACATTTTATACATTTTGACGTCAGGCCTAAATGGGTTGAATACAGTTTGGCAAATCAATATTTAAAACCTTCTCAGAATTATTCGACGTGCCCCATAGAACCCGCTATCACAACATATACAGTCCTTGTCTTGAGGCCATACCTTCATTGAAGTGCCCCATAGAACCCGCTATCACAAGACATACAGTACTTGTCTTGAGGCCATACCTTCATTGAAGTGCCCCATAGAACCCGCTATCACAAGACATACAGTACTTGTCTTGAGGCCATACCTTCATTGAAGTGCCCCATAGAACCCGCTATCACAACATATACAGTCCTTGTCTTGAGGCCATACCTTCATTGAAGTGCCCCATAGAACCCGCTATCACAAGACATACAGTACTTGTCTTGAGGCCATACCTTCATTGAAGTGGAGGCTTCAGATATACAGTACTTGTCTTGAGGCCGTACCTTCATTGAAGTGGAGGCTTCAGATATACAGTACTTGTCTTGAGGCCATACCTTCATTGACGTGGAGGCTTCAGATATACAGTACTTGTCTTGAGGCCTTCATACCTTCATTGAAGTGGAGGCTTCAGATATACAGTACTTGTCTTGAGGCCGTACCTTCATTGACGTGGAGGCTTCAGATATACAGTACTTGTCTTGAGGCCATACCTTCATTGAAGTGGAGGCTTCAGATATACAGTACTTGTCTTGAGGCCGTACCTTCATTGACGTGGAGGCTTCAGATATACAGTACTTGTCTTGAGGACATACCTTCATTGACGTGGAGGCTTCAGCCGGCGGGTTGACATGGATCTTGTGGAGCAGCGGCTTCAGGAAGTCTTTGTCCTGAACAAATAACAACAGGAAGTGAATGATCACAGCGGCAACAGCCCACGCTCAGATGTTGAAACGAGCAGGTTCAAAAAGGAGGTCAACAGTCGTCCGGGTCGAGACTCACAGTGAGCTTCTGGATCTTTCCGGCGAGAGAGGAATGGAGGCCCACGTGTTGGAACAGCGAGGGCCTGAAACGCACGCGCAGGCCGGACTTCTGGCGCTCACAGTGCTTCTGCATAATGACGGGGGAAAAAGTGGAATGATTTAACCCATTCTGACCTGAGATCAGATTCATACGAGGTTTCCACTGGACACACACTGGTCTGATTAACCCATTCTGACCTGAGATCAGATTTAAAAAAATGTCAGTCGTTCTTCGATTTTTCAAAAATAGCAGACCTACAAGCTCGTAGCGCGCCACTCGGTGGCGCGCTACGAGCTTGTAGATCTGCTATTTTTCAATAGCTAAAGCATAACATGATGCTAACACCAAAATGGGTTCCCGTTCAGAATGGGTTAAATACATCCAAGAATACCAAAAGAAACACCAACATCTGGCATCACAGGATATGCATACGTACGGCATCCTTCTCGGGATTGCAGACTTTCACCCAGAGAATGTGGTCCAGCAGCCAGTCGATTGGCTTCTCCTTGTAGAACATGAAGATGAACTCCACGATGAGGTTGAGGTCCGGAGCTTGGAACATCTTTCCTACGAGACCACACAGGAGGGTTTGGATCAGGTTCATAAACCACTGGATAATTAGGTGAGAGCTCATCAAAACCACTGAGAGAGCAAGGTACAACTCGAGCAACTCTTGATGTAAATAATGTAAGTGAAATAGGAGTCAATAGGAGTGTCCAGCAGAAGGCTTGTGTCTCTGAAAACACAGAAAGAAAAGCCTGGTGGATTCTTTTTAGTCGACATCAATGCATTCGTGAAATCTTCTAACAGATTTGATGTGCTTTGTCTCTCGTGTACCTAAGATAATGATTGCAACATATACTGTACGATATAGAGAAATGTTTGAGATGTCTGCAGGACGCCAACATCCCAAAAAAGACATTTTGATCAACAGTATAGGCAAATCTATTCTGGATTCATGACGACGTACCAATGAAGCCCAGCTGAGAGAACTCCAGGATCATCCAGTCCTCAGAGGACAGCTGCAGGGCAAAGTTCTTCATAGTCGCAAAGTAGTTGGGCTTGGCCACGATATCGTCCTCCAACTGTATGAGAAGAGTACGAAGCAAATGCATCAATGCGATCTAGGGAAGAGTTTTGGGGGTTGTGGGGGAGTCTGGGGAGTTGTGGGGGAGTCTGGGGAGTTGTTGGGGGGACACATGCATCGTAAGATCACCGTGAAAGATGGAACCCATAAAACTGGACCCATACACAGACTGGTGTTCCTTACAGCTTGGCTTTTAAACTCTTTAACTGCCGAGGGGAAACAAGCCCGTATGCACAGAGGCAAATTGAGAGCAGCCGAGATGAGCCAAAAAGACAGACGAGCTCTCTCGAGGCTTAAGAGGATTAGCCCGAGAGTGAGTGGAATTGGCTATGCTCTGAGAAGGAGTCATAACTCCTCAGCTCTGATGGGAGACTTTGCAACACCACCACCACCCACACACACACATGTACAGCACAGTACAATGGACAGTTTAGAAAGGCTCTCCTTTGAAGCGGTACAGTCTAAATTGGGCACGGCGTGCTGCAAAACTGACAGCGTGCGCACCGGCGGTAACAACTAACAAGCACAGCGTGCACTGTCACCCCACCCAGATCGGCAAAGATTGGAATGGGAAGAAGACTCGTGTCGGTGACATTCCATGTATTCCAAAGTCCCAGGGACCTACCTGGACGTAGTATACCCCTTTGCTGACGGCATACATCATGAGGAAGGAATAGTCCAGGTTCTGTTTGGTCCGCCATCTACGTAAACGAAGCAGAGATCACACGGAGGCTGAGCAATAGATCAATATTATATCGACATTGTAACAGGAGACTATACTGTAGTGTAGATCGTCTTTACGATATGTTTCACATTGTAAATCTCTTTATTTTCCCGTTTTTAAAAAGCAGTACGGTAATGCTATGTAGTGTTTGATCATTTTGCATTTACCCACTTGTTTAGGCATTTACTAATAATTATTTATCAAACTAACGCTATTGAGATATTTGGCAAAGAATATAGTGATATTTGATTTTATCCATATCACACAGCTCTAGTTCACACTCGTACACAGGTCTAATATAGCCTGCAATATTTTAGAGATAACCATTTGGGCTATATTGATATTATGATATTTACATGCAAGAAAAAGAAAAAACGTTAATTAGTAATGTGGCTATAATGACCAAGCAGGTACTGTAAACTAGAGGCATTCAATTTCACTCAGATAGTACAGCCTGAGTTCAGAAGATTTGTATCATTTTATTGTAACCTTTAAGAACTGGGAAAATACAAGACTACAGTATTACCATAAAATATGAGAGCAATATATACTGTCCAGGTCTAATATACTGTATAATTAAATATACACTCGTGGTAGTGGGACACAGGTGTGTGTGTGTGGTGCTAACAGGGGGCAGGTGTGAAAGCTGGCACAGGCACACACACACACACACACACACACACGTCCTACTCACTGTCTTTCTGACAGTATGATTCATTCAGACAAGTGCTATGCACATGTGCGCACTGTCTTTCTGACACAGTATGATTAATTCAGACACACACACACACACACACACACACACACACACACACACACGGTTGGGTGGCGCTGCAGTTTCAGTAGTGTGAGAATGTAATTATCATTAAGTGAGGGGATGGGCGCACACGCCCTATTCATTTAGTATTTGGATGCGAGGGTTGGAAGTTTCTTATTAATATTCCATGAAAGAAAGAAAAAAAAGAAGAAAAAAACAGAAACAATGATTGAACACCACGTTGGCCCACGTTGAACAATGTAATAACCGTTTATCCTCGGCAGTGCCAGCTTCTCCATCTCGTGCAACACGCCCACACAGAAACACACTGCACACACGCAGGCTTCTGGGCCCTGATACCATTATCAGTGGCCGACTGACAAACTGCGCCATAAACAGATTTCTAATGAGGCCGGGTGTCAGCCTGACTCCAAACAGAAGATAACCACAGAGGAGAAAGGCCGAGAGCTACACGGCGATGGGGCGAGAGATAAAGACACGGAGCGCAGTACAGAGAGAGAGAGAGAGAGAGAGAGAGAGAGAGAGAGAGAGTGGTAACGTGGATGCCCTTGAGCTGACTTTGTTAAGCGCCTGTGGAATACTAAGCACTCAAGGCGGCCTAAGCTCTCTCTCTCTCCATCACTACCTCCCTCTTCCCTCCTCCTGACTCATGCTTCCGCTGTTCTGCAAGAGCTTAGCCCTCCTCCATCTCTTCTGTCCCACCATGGGCTTCCCACGCTGCCTGCCAGGCCCCAAAACACACACACACACCCACACTTTTCAATAATGACTCGATATCCCTGGTGACTCTTCTGTCCATGGCTCAGCTCCAGTTCATAAGGTCCCTAAACCCATGTAATGTCTCACCTGACTCTCTCTCTGGAGTCTCCAAACGTCTCTTTGAGGTTGGTGAGGTCAGGGTAGTAGGTGGCCGGAGGAGAGATCACCTCAATCAGACCGGAGCTCAACTCTATGGAGAACCTGGGGGAAGGAAAAAAAAAAGGCGTCGGGTGAATGGATGGCGGTGGCATCGACAGAGGAACACATTTTGACTCTTTTGTGGGGCCGAGACAGGAACCGGTCGAATCATAAAAAGGATAGGAAATAGGTTTTTTTTGTTTGTGTGTCATGTGTGTGTCAGGAAGTGACTCACTCTTTCTCTAGACCGGCCACCACACTGTGAACATATTCTACGTCAGTCTGCGGAGACAAGAGTCACACAAAAACACAGGTGCACGCACACACGCACACACACGCACACACACACACACACACACACACACACATTAGTATGATGATACATTTGGTTTGCGAAGACTTTTAGTGCTGGACATACACCGTGCGTGTGTGAATGGGTCAACTCACCTCGCCTACATAAACGATAATAACACAGTCGAGTTTCTCCTCGGGCGACAGCTTGTCGATGAGTGAGCGCAGTGTCTCCGACAGATAGGACTTCACCTTCCGCTTCACCGTGGGGATGCCCATCACCATGGAGACTGTGGAAGGAAGGAGCAGGATGAGAACAGAGTCACAGAGATCATCCGACTACCTCCTTAGCCCATTCTGACCTGAGATCAGATTCTAAAAATGTCTTCTACATCCTGACAGTTTTCATTCTGACCTGAGATCATATTCTAAAAAATGTCAGTCGTTCTTCGATTTTTCAAAAATAGCAGACCTACAAGCTCGTAGCGCGCCACTCGGTGGCGCGCTATGAGCTTGTAGATCTGCTATTTTTCAATAGCTAAAGCATAACATGATGCTAACACCAAAATGGGTTCCCGTTCAGAATGGGTTAGATTCTAAGATAAAATGGAGCCTGGTATCTTGTAAGGCTTAGATAGAAGATACCAGGCTCCATTTCCGTCCCGCCGGCTAAACCCTAATCCCTAAACTTCTTTGCCTTTTTTTATTTTTACTATTTTTAAAAACTTTTTTTAATAGTTCAACTAGCCAATCTACATTGACACGTTGTGAGCTTGTAGACTGGCCATTTTAACTATTCAAAGATGTTTTGAAAAATAGTAAAAAAAAAAAAAAAGGCAAAGACGTTTAGGGAAGGGGTTTAGCGGTGACGAAAATGGAGCCCACTGTGTTTCCTGTGAAAATAGGAGATTTCTAATTGTGTGTGTGACTGTGTGTGTGTAGGGACTAAATTATTTTCGCTACCATGCCACCAAAATGTGGAACGCCCTACCAACAGCCATTAAGACATGCAAATCCCTTGACTCCTTCAAAACCGCTCTCAAAGGGCACCTACGGACGGCTGCAATTTGAAACTGGCCCCTGTAAAATCTGAATCCCCCCCACCGCCCCACCCCCTTATACTGTATACATTTCCTTTCCCTTTTTACCTCCTTACATGATTTCCTGTATTTTTGTATATTTGTTCGTCTCTAAATGTTATGACGAATTGAAAAAGTGTAATGCTTTATCAGTGTGTCGTCCAGAGTTAACAGTCTTTGTATTGAGTTGTGCTTTCATGTGTGAAATGTTATGTACCCAATGCTGCAAACTTTGTATCGAGTTGTGCCTTCATGTGAAATGTACCCATTCTACAAACTGTTAATAAATACTACAATCAATCAAAAGTGTGTGTGTGTGTGTGTGTGTGTGTGTGTGTGTGTGTGTGTGTGTGTCAGTGTGTTACTGTGAGTGAGAGAGAGAGGTCAATAGGTTCTGGTCCAGGTTATCCAACCCCAACTGATAGTGATACGCTGCTGACACTAAGGAGCAGGGGTCAAGTTCAACGGAGGACAGCGTGAACGAGAGAACAAACACACCCCCCCCCTTATAGACTGCTCTCCAAGATCACTCCATTTGACCCACTAGGAGACAAGCGCCACTTTGACTGGGAAGAATGGGAGAGAGTGTGGGTGAGTGTGAGTGTGAGAGCGGGAGAGAAGAAGAGTTAAGAGAGAATGGATGAGTGAGTGAGTCCATGGATGGAGTGTGAAACAACAAGAGGGGCAAGATAAGTAAGTTAGTACTGAGGGAGTTTATCCGACACTGAATCGCTCTGTTCTGAATCTCCTCTGGTACACAGGACCAGGAGAAAATAAATAAAAATAAAATGGAGAAAGATGGCAGCGTTAGATTACTTCCCTCTTATCTAGAGTTCTCGTTTTCATGCGTGGTTAATTGACAATTAAATCCTACGGTCGTCCTAGCAAAACATATTTTATATTATATATTCTGTACAACACGTAATAAATTGTTGATGCTTTGTGGTCGTAAAAGAAAATAAGTAAATTCAGCTTTTCGGGCTCTTTTGTGCAAAATGGGAGCGCATGCATGTTTTTGTGTGCAGATCTGTGTGTGTGTGTGTGTGTGTGTGTGTGTGACTGTGTGTATGTCTGCGTGTGTGCGTGCACAGGGTTAAAAAGGGGGAAAATATGTAGAGCAGCAGCAGACAATGGGTTGATCGGAGACGATGGGGGGGGGCCTCAAAAAAAAGCACAAAACAAACTTGTGTGTGGGAGGGGGGGGGGGGGGGGGGGGTGGAATGTAATGGTGAGAGAGTGGATCGTGAGAGAAAGGGTTGCAATTCTCCAGAGTGATCCATGCAGCGTGGAGAATCTGTCCCCCCTTCTTTCAACGTTGCTTGGCACTGCACGGGGCTCGCACCGCAGAGCAACACTCCCCACCACCACCACCACCACCACCACCACCAGAAAGTAGGTCGAGGATGAAAGGCGAGTGTGGGAGGAAGGGGAAAGAGACAAGAGAGTGACAGAATAAGGGAGGGTGGGAGACAGTGAGTGAGTGAGAACGCACGCAAGGAGGAGGACACAACTCTCAGACTACCGGTAAACCCCTCCTCCTCTCTCTCTCCCCCCTCGACTCGCTTTATCGGTCTGCCCTTTCAGCCGCTTACGGCCCTTTCATGTCATTCGGGGAAAAACAACAATCTACATTTCTCTGTCTGAACTTGAGCCTCTCAGACAGACAGGTGATATAGCAGGGACTGATTTCACCCAAACAAAAGAAATGGGAGTGGGCGCTTGTGTACGGTTCCAAAAATGTCCACATAAAAAAAACAAAAAAAAAACAACAACAACACCACTGAGGAAAAACTCCTCCTTACTCGACCCCAGCAGTGAATGGGTGCCCTTTTTGAGGGGCGCTTGCCCCTCCTATGTCCAGCTTTGAGGGTTTGTGTAAAAACCAGTGGTGTCATGCTTGTGGAACACAGTACCACCACGCCGTAGTACCAGTAATTGTTTGACGTGCACTCGCAGGGACGGAACGGAACGGTGCACGTGCGTGCACACTGCACAGGGCTTAAAGCCAAAAACAATCCCAAGACTGAAAATGTTTTTTTGCACTGATCTCATTAAATGACCCCTATGAGATCCTCAGGACTGAAATCTCAGTCCTCAGGACTGAGAACGTTAAGCCCTGCGTATAGATTCAAGAGAAGACGCACCAACCTTGCGTCGACAGACTTTCCAAGACACACCAAGTACTACCCAGTGGTCCAAGTTTACTGGCGCCCCCTCCTCTCTATTTTCACACCGTGTCAAGTACCGTGCCGAATTCAAATGGATCCTACTTTGCATAACAACAGCTTTTAACTGTTTATACATGAGCACACGTAGCATGCACACTTAGTAGCCAGTATGGCTCCAGTAGGCTATACTGCTGCTGTGTGTCGTTCTGCACACAAGAATGCCTCCACCTCCATCAAACAACAGATTCATTCGTCCAAAGCAAACTTTTTAGTTTCGCTAGTGTGCAGTAAAGATGTTTGTCTGACTATTTTAAGTCTACTTTTGTGTTTGTGTGTCTAAAACTCTCATAAACTATTTGTATTTGGCTATGCAGTGTGCATGCAGCGATGCGCACATGCACGTGTGCGTGACGTTCTGTGGTACCAGAAAAAAAAAATCATCATGACACCACTGGTAAAAAACAAACATTGTCCTAACACAAAACATTGAATGCCATTGACAATGAATGGCCAGTTTTTGAGTGTTTGTGCAAACGCAAACATTGAATGCCATTGACAATGAATGGCCAGTTTTTGAGTGTTTGTGTAAACTCAAACATTGAAGACAAAAGTGAGGACGCAAATTGTGATCGGCCGGAACGAGATGATGTATGATGATAAGAGCGCCCCTCACTTCACGCGGGGGTGATTTTCTTTTTAATACAAGGGCTGGGACGTTTGAGAGTGAGAAGACAGCCATGCAACAAGGTCAGTGTCATGAAACCATTGGAAATGCATTGAGGCGGCCAGGTGTCACACCTTAAGACACACAGAACACAAGTGTGACACCTTAAGTAAGTAAGTAGCCTTGCCGAGCCATGCGGCCCATAGGGCACTAAGGGCAGGAGCGGCGGAGCCTATCTCCTGTTTCTGTAGTGTGAGGGAGTTTGATGTACAAGTACACCCCCTGGACATGACGCTAGTATGTCGCAGGGATCCAACCCTTGATGCCGAGTGTCAAGCAGGGAGGCATTTTTAGAGTCTTTGGTATGACCCGGCCAGGGATTGAACCCCGACCTCCCAGTCGCAGGGTGGACACTCTAACCACAACGACACTGAGCTGGTGACACCTTTTAGACCTCACCTTAAAGGGGGTGTCAGTGATTTCAGTCAAAAACCCTTAGGTTTCGTTTTTGCCTTGGGACACAAGCTTTCATCCAATCAGGATAGAGAACAAAAACGAAACCTAAGGTTTTTTGACCCCCAGGGGTTAACTGGGGACAAGGAGGAACTCCTTATATGGTCAGCACACTCTATAGTAGAGAGGATTATCACAACAAAACAAAAAAATAAGTGATATTTGAATTAAGTGAAATCACTGACTCTACCTTTAAGGTGAGGCCTTAGTCAACAATGGAATTCTGACCTCACCTTAAGGTGAGGCCTTAGTCAACAATGGAATTCTGACCTCACCTTAAGGTGAGGCCTTAGTCAACAATGGAATTCTTCTGAAAACCTGTATGCAAATCATACAAACACTTCAACATTTCTAAAAATGTACAGCGAATACCACAAAAGCAGGCTAAAGGGCTAAACGGGGAGGGTTGAGGGGATAAAAGTTGAGAAAAACGCTGATATGAGGCTCATTTTGATTATTATAATGGGGTTGAAAACTGTCATGGCCCGAGGACAGTCTGGTGCAGAACAGGGTAATCTTTCTCTCGGACACTGTGCTCCGATTTTTACCCACAATCCTTAACTCAATATAATGGAAGTCGTGATGATGTCCTAATTTGCAGTGCACTACTATAAATATCTCAATGTCAGATATGCTTAGACCTGCAGAGAAACCAGGCAGAGAGTAAGGGGAAAAAAAGATACGAGCATGATAACGAGAGAGAGAGAGAGAGAGAGAGAGAGAGAGAGAGAGAGAGAGAGAGAGAGAGAGAGAGAGAGAGAGAGAGAATTAACCCAGACAGGAGAATAGCCGTACAACAGAGAATGGGAGATGTAATACTTTATCAAGCATGTCTGGATTACCTGCCTCAATTATACGGCTGGGTAATATTTTCAAAATCTAAATATCAATACCTTGATATTGAAAATGTGACAATACTTTGGGCTGGTACATTTTGGTAACCTATTATCACAATATCACAATATTACAATTTCCAAACCTCCAGACCATGTCTAACATCAACTTATTTAATCAACCTCAGATACTGACGCATACACTGCACAGTCAAATCCTCACAAAAAAACCCACTCACTACTCATCACGACAATTGCAGTACAACAAGGCAACAGACAGCAGCACTGTGCCATGGGATATCCAGAGTCTAGAGTGAATGTTTATCGGAGGATCTCTAGACAAGAAAAAGTCTGTCTTGCAAGTAACAGGTACCTTACCTAGCCGTCCCCCATAAGACCAAGCAGACTGGCAGAAGAGAGGAGAGATGGCAGAGATAGGGTCTGGCTTTTTTCCCCCCTCTCACCTCTTCTGGGAATAACTTGTACTCATGGATAACTGGGCTTTGATGAGATGAGGGAGGCCGCCGCCGGCCACAGACACAAACTTCTGTTTGTCCCCCCCCCCATCTTCTCCTCCTTTCCAATTTGTCTTGGGCCTCGGTTCTTCCCCTCAGACATTGTCACAAGGAATGAGAAACCGCCCCTTGAGTTGTCCTGCCCGCCAATTCATCCACTGAATGCAAAATTCTCACTCCCGAGGCTGGCTCCTACTTATTTATAATTATATAGACAAAAGGTATCCTTCCTCCAAGTAGTACTGCTTGTCAAAAACGTGAATTGCAGCTTAAAAAGAAAAGAATCCAAGGCACTCCGTCTTCGGTGAATTTATAATTATATATGTGTAGAAATCGAAGTCTTTATTATAGGGAATCATGGACCAGAGAGACCTTTTGTGATTGTCAATGCTTGCTATTTAGTGTGGTTGCCCTAACAGCCTAACAGGGCAACCAGACTATTGTTATTGTAAATGAGCGATACTTTGCCGCACTACTCCTCCCACAATTTTTGCCGCACACACTCGAGCCATTATGTCAAATTGACCGGCTTCATCGGGAATCGTGTGCTTGTATTTTGCTAAGAGATCCGTTGTATAGTTTAATTGATATTAATTAATTAGTTCTCCATAGACTTATAATGGGGAAATCGAAGACTAAATGTAAGTATTTCTTTCCATTGGAGAGTGGAGACTGTAAGCGCCATATTTACAAGACTTGGGAGGGAGGTTCATAATAATTATGAAAATTAATTGAAAAGGAATTACATCAGTCGGCCTCATGGTGGCGCTATAACAGCCCACTTTACGCTTTCCCCTATAACTCTTGAACCGTAAGTCGTACAATCAAATTCTCTTTTTCCATGGATTCCTTTGGTCATGATGCATTTCCACATTTTCGTCAGGAAAGAAATTCCTGCAAATTTGAATTTTCTCCAAAACACACTTTTGGCTTCTCCTCCTACAGATTTTGTAAATGTATTGGAAATTGGAGTCAAGTAAAGTACAAATACCTCAAAATTGTACTTAAGTACAGTATTTGAGTAAATGTACTTATTTACTTTCCACCACTGGGTTAACGGCAGGAGGATGAGTTAACAAAACGTCAACAAAGAGAGAAGTATATGACCAAGCTGTCCGTCTGATGACACAAAAGATTACAAAAGAAAGGAGAGAGTATGTATAACTAAGACACAGAAGTGGTCAATGTTATCCTCAACTTCATATTGACATCTGTTGTCCAGATCATATCTCGCTGCAGGGCTGAATCATTCAGGCCGCGGTAGTCAAGTCATACACCCAGCCAGGCCACCCATTTTACCCACACACGTGTACGTTTGGATTACAACGTACAGAGCCATAGAGTATAGACAGAGTTGCGACATTGAGGGCGCAGAAAACAGCCCGGTCACATGGTATGTATTCTGTCAGAGCGATCGTTTTTAACTCAATCTTTGCTTCATGGGGGGTCCCTGGAACAACATATTTTCAGATGGGGGTCGGCGGCCAATTACATATATTTTTGGGGTCCTTGACATGAAAAACTTTAAGAATGACTGACATAGAAACATAGGGTTTTCAGAAAACTGACATTTGCAGAAATGTCTTCAGGTCTAAATGGGACCGGACCACATCTCCATGATATGATCTACTGCACCACGGATATGTCAACATGAAGTTGAAATAGTTCTCTCTTTTTGTATCTTTTTGTCATCAGTTTCCTCCTTTAAGTGAAAGAAAAGTAGTGTCAAAATATCTTTTGTATATTCGGTTTCAAAACAGGCCGTATAGTAGCTTTTCGTGCTGGGGTAGTTATGCATGATCACAGGGGTGACGTGACATTGTAATTGGCTGGCAATATTAGTGGGAGGGGCCTATGTAAGCGACTGTGGCAACCACACTTTGCAATTTTGAAAAATTGCGACCTTTCTAGTTCTAATGTGTGTTTGTGTTTGGTGATCTTAACCACAATCACACAACTGAAGGTTTCACACACACACACACACACACACACACGACCACATGATTATGACATTCACTGCCACGTGTACAGATAATTTAATTTGCAGTCACTTAACCACTTAAGCCCTATTTTCTAACGATTCACCCCCCCCCCCCCCCCCCCCGCAGCAATTATGTTCTACAAGCTCGCAATGCATCGTAATGTTGTGAGCTTTACTTGTGTATGTGCCAAATCTTTATTTAAAAAATAAAAAAATCATTCAGTGTACACTGACATGTCAGTTCATATCTTATGTTGTAAGCCTTTATGTTTCAACTATGCTTTGTTGAGCTCATTTACAAAAAAGGCCCTATATAACTCATTTTGGGGGGAATTTGTCTCTCGAGACAAACTGTCGACTCTACTGGGTTTCCAGATTGGGGCAAGGACTGTCTAAAGAGGACGGGACGCGAAGACCGTAAGGGCGCCGCCATGTTGCGCACATGGTGCTCCATGGAAGGAAAGAAACATGCAGCAGTTGAGACCAAGGAAGCTGAACGAGGAAGTGTTGGCTGCATAAAGCCCATTATTGCGCATGTTTCTTTCCTTCCATGGAGCACCATGTGAGCAACATGGCGGCGCCCTTACGGTCTTCGCGTCTCGTCCTTTTTAGACAGTCCTTGGATTGGGGGACATAAAAATAAACCCAATGTTCTAACTACGATCGTTAATGTAGTGGGTACAGCTTTTGGAACTTTTGCAACTCCTGTGGCGGTGGCTGTGTGTCAGGATATCACGTCAAGATGTACCCAGACGTAGTGTGGACCAAATCAAATAATTCAATTGTGTGTGTGTGTGTGTGTGTGTGTGTGTGTGTGTGTGTGTGTGTGTGTGTGTGTGTGTGTGTGTGTGTGTTCCTCACCTCCGGTGCGTCCCATGCCAACCTGTACAGCAGGGTGCAGGCTGCCCTCATTGTTGAGTAGATGAGGCAGGTGGTGGTAGATATTTGGCACCTGTAGAGGTTTTCGACTGGCTAGTTCCTTCAGCAGTTTCTGTGTCTCATCTACAATGTAAATAAACAGGTCTTTGTCGGTTAGTTTATCATTCAAGAGACAATCTATAGATCCAAAGGATCCAAAGCAATAGGGCTGTTGCTTTGAAAAAGTCCTGAGATCTATACGTGTGCAGTAGAAGCAATTTTTATTTATTGAAGCCGCTACATCTTCTGCTGCTACATTCTCGTTTTCAAATTGCTTTTGATTGTGACTTGCTATATGTTGTTTTTTTAACCTTGTACTGTACAGCACTTTGGAACATGGTTTTGAAAGGTGCTACTGTATATAAATAAAGTTCATACAGCTACAAGACCTGTTTGGTGACTTTGTGATATTCTAATATGTTCTGTTGTCACACCACACTGTTAAGAGTAAGTGCAATAATTTCTCTTGCACAGTAACTTTACTTTTTGGGCTTTTTTAATGTCGATTTAGCCTTTTTTTTAAACATAGATTTAGAGGAATACAGATATCCCGCCCTAGAAAGAAATCCCCATAATCTCAGTGGAAATGGGGGAAAGTCTGATTGTTAAGACTGGAATTAGGGAAAAGTAGTTAAAACCATTCCATGACCACCCCATGCCCACACACACACACACACACACACACACACACACACTCTCTCTCTCTCTCTCTCTCTCCCTCTCTCGCACACAGACGCACACACATTCACTAGGTAGCGGTCTCTCCCCCCTTTTAACTGCACGCTGTGGGCACACTGGCAGAGAGCTTACCTCGCAGGGTTTCACAGACACACACGGACTCACGGTCACGGAGCTGGCGGAGGAGTTGGTCCCTACTAAATAATTCGACATCGGTCGAATTAAGTTAATAATAAAAACTGGATCGGACAGAGTGTGTGTCCAGGGTACTATCATTTTGGATGTACTGTATAACAGAACATTATTTAATCTTAGTCAAAAAAAGGTATCTTTCCTTCAAGTTGTACTGCTTAATTCCCAAAAGTGCAGACTTTCAAAGAATAAAGGAATCCAAGGCACTCTGTCTTCGGTGAAAATATTAGATTCCTATAATTTATTGATGAGTCAGGGTCTATCTCAGATAGACCCTGACGAAGACCTTTTGGTCGAAACGCGCAGGTCCTGTTTTTTAATTGCCTCGCTCATCAATAAATGATATGAATCTTTTTTCACCAAAAGACGGAGTGCCTTGGATTCCTTTTTTCTTTGCAAGTCTGCAATTTACACCTTCTGGGAATGAAGCAGTATACAACTTCAAGGAAAGAAACTTTTTTTTTGTCTGTGGTCCTACCTGCATTACCAAAGAGCACCCATCTAAGAAGAGCCACTAACGGATGCCTGCAGCGCTTCCATTTCTCCATACTTACATTATTTAATCTTATTATGATCTGCTGTCTGGCGACATGGGAGACCGATAGCAGCAGCCTAAATGATCAATGATGAACCGAACATGCACTTCTGCTTTCACAAACAGATAAGGGGGGGGGGGGGGGTTAAACCTTTATTTAACCAGTAAAAACCACATTGAGACTGAAGTCTCTTTTACAAGTGTGAACTGGCCAAGACAAGAGGCAAAATAAGTGACACAGCTCTGCCAGTAACAAAAAAATACACAACAACCAAGAGGTGCAAGCATGATCAAAGGAGGGCTGAATTAGGGCTCCAGCTGGAGTCCTGAGAGCACTTGACAAAGCTTACATTATTTGCTAACATGCGTGAGAGTATAGTGAAGGGAGTAGTGATCTACTTTAACCAATATAGGAACAGTTATTTCCACAGGGCAGTAGTGTGTGAGTGCAAGTGTGCGTGTACAGTGTGTGCGTGTTCGTGTGCGTGTGTGCACATGTACAGTGTGTGTGTGTGTGTGTGTGTGTGTGGAATCCATTAGATGGCAAGGAATAAGAAACACTCAAAATTCCACAGAATGGCCCATTCAGGGTTACATTAAGGATACAAATAAGCTTTCAGGGTTTTCCCTTTTAAAACGCTCTAGGGAAGCTGCGTTGACGTCTATGAGCCTTTTGTGTGAACGAGACATGAGTGCGCTTCTTACCAGAGAAGTTGGTGAGGGCATCTTTGCTGCCATTCGTCTCCGCGATGGCGCGTCTGAACTGCTCCAGAATGTTGTTGAGCTCGGAGGACCGCTGCAACGTCCTGTGTTCGGCCACACGGAGGCGCTCTTTCAGGGCATGGAACTCCCGCTGGTATGCTACCAGCTTCTCTGTTGTCAGAAGGAACAACGAAAGAATGCTTGAGGATGATTGTTAACTTGTTTGTCCACAACAACCCCTAACCCTTCCAAAGCCACATCCTATGTTAATCATAATATTTGAAACCTTGTATGTATCATATTGAAACCATAATGAATTGCATTTTTATAGCGCTTTTCCAAGTGCTCAAAGCGCTTTACAATGGTTCATTCATTCATACATTTGGGAGGTGAAGCGGCGAACAGTCGACGCCAGCGTCCTCACTTCCCACATTCACACACCAATGGTGGCGAGCTCACACCGACCGACTCATTGGAGGCAATGTAGGGTTCAGTGTCTTGCCCAAGGACACTTCGATATGTGGACAGGAGGAGCCGGGATTCGAACCGCCGACCCAGGGATCATTGGACGACCTGCTCTACCTCCTGAGCCACAGCCGCCCGCCATGACTGTCTGGATCAACTTGCCTAGTGATATTACAAGGACACTTGCCTGTTTGTTTCTTACAAAGCGACTGTATGAGAAGGCCAGTTCCTACTATTAAAGTCTTATCAGGGCACAGGCTGTGTGGGTGGTTGGGCTGTTCAGAACAAAAGGTTGAAGGGAGAGGTCTTTAAAGCTGGGGGGAGTTGTGGTCTGTTGTTGGTGGGTTGAGGTGGAGATTATTAGTGATGAAAAATGTGCGTGTACTGTAGATCTTCTGTTTGCATCCATTCACCAGAGATGCCCACGAGTCTCTGAGCTCGAGTCCGAGTCACATGTACGGTAGCCTGGGGTCCACCTACAGTATGTTTTCTATGGCAGCTCCCGGCAAGATCTGCCGGGAGAATCTAGACGCAGCTGCACGACATGAGTCTAATTAATTAAAGCGACAGAGACGATCAGAAATCAGCAGAGAGTGATCGACGTTTGCGCTACTCTATGCCGAATTGAAGTGGACTCGGACAGAGACTTATTTTTTCTCCCTGGAAATAAAAACGTCAGAGTTTCCGAGGCTACATGTATGGCGACTCAAGTGCCAGTCTGACTCGGAGTCCCCATTCCTGCCATTCACATACAACTTAGAGCAGCCTGGGGGTGCAGTGTGCACAAAAACATTTTCAACCCCGAAATATGCTCTTCATGATCCAGTGAAGTGAGTCAGTGCACTCGGGACAATATAAATCTAGGTTTTCTTCAGAGAACTCGAACTCAATGTTATTTATATAAGTGTTTTTGTAAAAATGTCAAGGCACACCAAAGACCACTCTTAAAAGTATACAAGTTAAAGCTGCCATCTGTAAGGTTATCCTGGTGAAGAGGGGCACCCAGAACTAGAACACCCAGGACTTTAACACGGATCTCTGCGGGCGTTATCATGTGAGACCAAATATTTACCACTCATCCATGAAGGAATCCCTGGATCGCAGCTTCAATGTAACAAAAACCAGTAATCAACAAACCAGTAACAAAGAAATTACTTGTGGTATGTTTAAGAGTGAACATTTTTGTTATGAATAGTCCATGGCCATCCAATGACGCCAATATGTAACTTGATACATCTTGTTGTTGTCCCAATATAAATCATGTTCCATCATTATTGACACAAGATGCATCCGTTATATCCTACAGTAAGGTCATCCTTATTCTTATACTATTACGTTCTGTTCTTTCTATGTACAGTACAGAGAAGGAGAAGTGCGCACACACTACAGTCTTTGCTCCAACAGTGTTTATTTTTGTTAAAACACCGACATTATTCAGGACACGACGTGTCCGTGAGCGGCCTTCATCAGGTGACAGTAATCAGTATAATGACAACTTCCCTTATATTATAGACTTATAGTCGTCACGTCACATGACAAACCCCCACAGTGCTATAAAGTGAATAACCACAACAAGCAAGGTCACAAAATTACAAAATGTAAAACAATTGCTGGTATTGAGCATGTTACGGACCGTTTAAATATGTTTTTATACATTTAAGATTTTGCATTTTATTTAATTTTTAAGAATGAATTCTGACGACTATAATATAAGGGAGGTTGTCATCGCGAACGCAATGAGCACTTACTATGAGACCTAGCAGATCATGTCTGTCTGTGTGTCTGTCCCGCTATCCAAATATGGAGTGTGTTGCATCAGCAATCACTCAGCTCCACATATACAGTAACAGCGGGACAGACACACAGACAGACAGACAGACAGACAGACAGGGTCTCAGCTGCGTTCGCTTCCCGCGTTTGCGCGTCTTACTGGTCATATACTGATGATTACTGTCACCTGATGCCGAAACGTCGTGTCCTGAATAATGTCTGTGTTTTAGCAAAAATAAGTTACTGTTGGAGCGAAGACTGTGTGCAGACTTCTCCTTATCTCTGTATGCATCTACCTTTTGTCCAGCACCAGCGAGGAACTGGATGTGCGCAAGCCACCTGCTTTTTAAACTGTTCTCATAACGTCTGTTCTGGTCACATCATGCCATGTGTCCCAACTCCAACTGTATATGTATTCTCTGTGTGTATGTAATAAACTCTCTGAACCCGTCGCATGATTGCCTAAGCCCTATGCCATGTGTCACCTACTCATCTTGTTCTTCCGGGCCTACTGCTTTACAATGTAAAGCAGTTTACAATGTTTATGTTTATGTACAATGTTTACAAAAGTTTACAATGTAAAGCAGCGCTTTACAATACTGTACTTCAACTGAATTGTCACAGAGCACCCAGTACTGTATACTGTATTACCGTTATGACCACACCGATACGGGGATCAGTCACAACACATCAACTACTTGTTAAATGTTGTTGCTAGTACCACCAAGTCTTTTTTCACTATACTTTTGGCTCATGTAATTGCATTACCATTCAAATGTTGCCAAACCCAAAAGATGTCTCCCATGACCCACACAGTTTGTATATGGATCATTGTCTTAACCCATTCTGAACGGGAACCCATTTTGGAGTTAGCATCATGTTATGCTTTAGCTATTGAAAAATAGCAGATCTACAAGCTCATAGCGCGCCACCGAGTGGCGCGCTATGAGCTTGTAGGTCTGCTATTTTTTGAAAAATCGAAGAACGACTGACATTTTTAGAATCTGATCTCAGGTCGGAATGGGTTAATCAGACCAGTGTATGTCCAGTGGAAACCTCGTATGAATCTGATCTCAGGTCAGAATGGGTTAAAGGAAGGATTAGGATAAAAAAAAATAAGAAGATCCGATGCCATTGTACACAATGCCCATGGACCTTGATGAGATGTGACAGATTAGTTTCAGGTGGCACACACAGAACGCATTGGGAAGGGCGTGGGATTCTTCTCTTTTTTTGTGTGCACGTGTCAGTCCCTTTCTGATCCCGTTCTTGGCAGGTAGATTAGGTACCCCTTTTGCAGAGTCAGTTTCTAAGACAAACAAAAGCCCACAGTCCCATTATCTCAGTCTCCATCTATCGCTCTCTCTCTCCGACTCAGCTATTGTCCATAATACCAACTCTCTCGCCCTGGCTCCTCTTTCTTTCTCATCAGCAGCACACTGTTGCATCTGGCAAGCTGAATCTCCAGAAGACATTACAGACAGATGCTGTCAGTGTCATCTTGGTTCAGGGCAAGGCCTCGTTAAAAAAAGGTCAGCCTAGAACTAGCGCCCAAATCCCTAAGCTTTTCATCTGTTGAATCAGCCTTTGATTGCTACAGGATAACAGGATGCTCGTCCTGAAAAGATGAAACCGCACCTGCACAACGCACACACGGAGCTCACATCACACGCATTGGGCGAGAACAACAAAGACCAAGATTGCACTAGGTGTCTATTAAACTTTTTCTTTTATTATTATGCGAGCGTCATAGGTGTAGCATTCTCACTTCCTCTTGAGAATAAGAAGACATTAAGAGACATCAAATTACTTCCTCTTCCCCCTGGGTACAGCACAGCCCTACACTGTTTGGCAGCGTTTAGCCCTATAGTCTCCATTGACATTTCCGTTAAATGTCACTCCCAAATGTTGATATTCAAGCCTGTTCAACCATTGCCGAGTTGCTGTTCCCACGATACATTGTGGCTCCTTGACACAGTCAAACAAACAAAAATACACACGCCATAGTGCACACAGTGCACATGCTGCATCACACAGGCTATCAAAGCTGCCTGAAAGAGTTCTGGGATGAGGTGAGAGGCCAATTGGATAATGAGACAAATCCCCAGCCTAAACCCATTATCCAATTAGGCCTACAGTACGTATGGTAAGTAACACGTCTCAGTCTGTATCTCATTATTCCTTTCTTGATCTGCCGTTAAGACATTTCAAAAGGGTTTCAGAAACCTTCAAAAATGACACTTTTCCACACACAAACCTTAAAAAAAAAATAGCCCATCTACAAGTTCACAACTTGTCACAATGTGAGACGCATTGCGACTTTGTAGCATTTATTTTTGTTCGGGAACTCCTTTTGGGGTTCTTGTTGCTATGTATGTACAGTATATAATATATTAGCAACATAACATTTTTGAAAATGTTTGAAATATGATTTTTTCTGAAAACCTAGGTCCGAATTTAGAAGGCGTTTTTAGAATCTGCCTCAGTCCTAAATGGGTTAAATGTAGTGATGCACCGAATATTCGGCCTCAGAAAATATTCGGCAGAAAATGGCTAAAAATGCATTTTCGGCCCATTCGGTTTCGGCCCAAATAGGCAGAAAATATATCACCGAATAGTGTATGCAATTAATGCATTAAAAAAAGCTGAATAAATGTTTTATGGATCCATAATAGTGATTATTATTTAAGTTAAGTTTAACCATAACCATAACATTTGTAGAATCAAACTCAGGTCTTAATGGGTTACATTGGGGATACTAAAACAGCGATATTCAGTTACACTTCATACCAATTATACTGTGCGGGTGTAGGTATGTTAAGTGATAACCAATCTTTTAAATTTTCCAAACATCTACAAGCTTGTAGGTCAACTATGTTCGCTATTTGTTGTACAACAAAGTATATAGTGCTTAAGTGGCATTCTGGACTAGACCTGTCTGGATGGAAACATTGTGGTTGCAAGGACTGCACTTCTGACCTTTCAGCTCTTCACACATTCCCACTTTCCTTCAGTCCCATGTTGTAACAAAAGACCGCAAGGACATTTTTCGCCTTTTCGGTGATATCCTTTTGGACCAAGTGTTTGACTGTACTCTGTACCGTTACATTTCTGTCAATAAAGAATTCAATTAATCAATGTTATTTTCTTTCCCCATCCTTAACCCATTCTGAACGGGAACCCATTTTGGTGTTAGCATCATGTTATGCTGTAGCTATTGAAAAATAGCAGATCTACAAGCTCATAGCGCGCTACGAGCTTGGTCTAGGTCTGCTATTTTTGAAAAATCGAAGAACGACTGACATTTTTAGAATCTGATCTCAGGTCAGAATGGGTTAATCAGACCAGTGTGTGTCCAGTGGAAACCTCGTATGAATCTGATCTCAGGTCAGAATGGGTCAATCAGACCAGTGTGTGTCCTAGTGGAAACCTCGTATGAATCTGATCTCAGGTCAGAATGGGTTAAGCGCTTTATAAGAATGCATTTCCTAAACCGCCGCATTCTGTAGATTAGGATTTCACAGATGATTGTGTCTGATGAACAGACCTGGGTTTATTATTAATATTAATTAATATTACTCGTCAGCTTACTCTCGATGAGAGGAGGATACAAGCATTTAGTGTGGGCACTGGGTACTGGCAGTGGGCTGATTCAAGTTGTGGGCCGGTATGACTACAACAGCGAGGCAATGCTAACAGCAGAGATGTGGGTGAGCTGTGATGTAAATAGGTTTTCAATCTAATGAGTCCCGGGATGCAGGGATGGTCTTTTAGATGAGTCCCAGTTATGAGTCCCACTTCAACGACGTTAGGAGTCATATTTTCATTATTTTGCCATTTTTTCAAATTGCAGCATTGAACTCCCATTTCATTTTATATGGTTATATTCATGTAGAAAACAGAAGAAGAAATGATTTGATTATTATAACTAAAGCTATAAAAATAAACTAGAATATAAAAACAGTACAGTAGTGCATCCCGTGGATGCAGAGGTTGTTGTTTTATTGCGTCCCTTAACTATAAACTGCGTTTTGGAATGCAAAATGCACCATATTCTAACCTCTGGGTGAGTCAACGTTTAAGTATTTTAAGAAGAAATGAGAGGGGGAAAAAAAGAGGATATAATACTGTGACGATAGTTTTTCGATAAATATCACTTGAGAGAATAGATTGGTTCCCACACACACACACACACACACACACACACACACACACACACACACACACACACACACACACACTACGCACCGCTGCAGACCAGTGACCACAAAAACAGAAGTTTAGGTCTTCTCGCAGAGAACAGGCATCACTTCAGCTCGTCACATCATCATCAACAGCAACATCCCTGTTGTTCCCTTGATCTGATCCCAGTGACCTTTTCTCGCTCCCCCTTCCTCAATGATGTGCTGACTGTGTGCTCTCATCATCTCATGAGTGCTGATGGAGGACTTGTGCACTTTGAGCTGCGCATAGATGAGTTGCGTCACAGTGAGATTTACAGCATGTCCACTCCACAGTCCACACTCAAGCAAGTTTTCCCTTTTCACTCTTAATCGCTCTATGGACTTCCCCCTGTCTTTTAGAAATAATTCTTTAACACAGCTAAAAAAAATCTAGCGATTGATTGATTGATAGGTAGATTGAATACTTTACTGGCAGAAATGTAAACGGTACAGAGTACAGTCAAACACTTATAGTTCAAAAGGACTAAACCTGTACGTGCCCGTCGCAGTCGGCCACCGGCCTACTTGGGAACGATGCAATTGTTGCGGTGTTGTCAAACGGAAGTCCTCAGTTTTAGACGTGTGTTGCTGTGTCGGCTATGCAACGATGGCTTGTTGTCAGCCTGGATGCATTTGACACAGCACATAGCTGGAGATCTCTATGGCTGTGTGCCTGTGTGTGAAGAGTGCAACCTGGCTGTGAGAAGTGGGCAAACTGACTGTGAAAAGTGTACTTTGCAATCAATCATGGCTCGGCAAGGCTTACTTACTTACCGGTATGTGTGCCAAAATTAAGTATGTTTGCAGTACTATAGCACAATCATCATCTTAAGTTCACTTCTAATCTTCAGTACACTCCACCCTCTTCTCGTATGTACAGTGGCCTAGATGGAGAATCAGGCAATGGGCCAAAACTTGCATTAGAATTTATTTTTTTGAGGGGCGCTAGCCCCTCCTATATACAGCTTTTGTCCCCACGTGTCATATTTGCCATTGACAATGAAAGGAGAAATTACGTCACATGTCCTTCAAATATGAAAAGGAAGTTAAGTTTGTGGCAACACAAACATTAAATGCCATTGACATGAAGGGAAAATGTACGTCATATATATATATGTAAAACGAGCAAATTAGCTAACCAATCACAGTCCTCGTACATATTTGGTTTTTTTTAAGATTTATTTTTAAGTTATTATTTTTTTAAGTTAAGTTATTTTTAAGTTAAGTTTTTAACTTAGCCATAACCATATAAGGAGTCCCCAAAGCAGCTATACGTCCAAATATGGAGTGTGTTGCATCAATCACAAACAAATCACTCAGCTCCATATATGGGCACAAAGGGGGGACACACAGACAGACAGACACACAGACAGACATGATCTGCTAGGTCTCATAGTAAGTGCTCACTGCGTTCGCAATAATGGAGTTCTGTGTCAGGCATGCATACCCAAATATGGAGTGTTGTGATGTCAGAACAGGCCAGCTCCATATATGGAGCCTGGGCAGGGGCCCCGTCCAGAGCCCGGGCAGAGGTCTTTTGTGGCGGTTCTGGACAACCGTACACACTGACAGAGACATGGTGCATTTATAGATCGATAACTCATATTCCTTACAAGGAAAAATAAATAAACTGAACATAGCTCTATGAATACATAGCACCACTCAGTTCACACGGGTGTGATTTTTTGTTATACTGAGGTGAATAAAATGAATTGGTATAGGACTAGTGTGTGTGTGTGTGTGTGTGTGTGTGTGTGTGTGTGTGTGTGTGTGTGTGTGTTGATGAACCCCCTGTAGTGGTGGGGGTTCATTCAGCACCAGCCACCCACGTGGTCTCCTC
The DNA here is from genome assembly GCF_963924005.1 of Protomyctophum bolini. Taxonomy (NCBI): domain Eukaryota; kingdom Metazoa; phylum Chordata; class Actinopteri; order Myctophiformes; family Myctophidae; genus Protomyctophum; species Protomyctophum bolini. Next base: position 5,807,309 of record NC_137877.1, on the reverse strand, counting down.
GGTATATACACTGCAGCTGCACTGAGCAAGACAAAGCGTTTACTTTACCGGCTATTATGTTTAAGTAGGGCATATGTTCCACACCCAGCACAAACTGGAGCTTGTGGACATACTGGTTTGGCATACATTAGTATTTATGACTGTTCGTTCAAAGCAAAATACAAAGCAAATACAGCATTGAACCGGTCCAAGACCAGAGATGTTCGCCCCTTATAATGAGCTACTTATATTTGACTGGACTCCAATCACCCGATAGCATCCCGGGCTGAATCATGTCGACATGACAACTCTCAAATAATGGTTCATGAGAGCTTTCTCTTCCAACACAAAAGTAGACAGAACCAATTATATGAATTTGTGAAAATCTGTGAATTTGTAACCACCTATTTTTTTAGTGGACTCCACTTACCCAATACTAGCATCCTGGGATGAATGTCATCATGAATCTCAATGATGCCCTAACTCTCAACTAATGGTTCATGAAACGCATGATGAGAGCTTGTTCTCTCTCTCTCTCTCTCTCTCTCTCTAGGCCTAGATCATAACAACTGTGCAAAATGCATGAGTTCTCAATTCTATTCCAACGTGGATCCAGGCGTAGCGTAGGCCAGCTGACACTCCATAACTGCCTGTCCAGAGAGAAATCTCACAGTACATGTGCACAGGATTCTCTCTCTCACAGTATGTCTTTTTGACCACCTCTCACTCCAACCATCTCTTCCGAAGTGGCAAGATGTTGGCAACTAGCCAAACCAGACTCATAATTCACCCCCCCACTCCCTCGCTTAGCTCCCTGTTCCTTAACACCTTGTCCTCGACCCTCTGCTGCTTAGAGGAGCAGAGAAGATGCTCTAAGCATGAGAAGCTGAGAAACTAAACCCTGCAGTAGCTGCGCGCCACTGTCTCTGGGTGATAGAGCGAGTGCGGGCCTGGCAAAGTGACAACGTTGAGATGACAGCATGGTCCATTGGTCCTGCCTGCCCTGCTGAATTCCACTGGCTCCCGTACAGCTGTATATTCCCCATGTCAGGAATACTCAATACCACTTGTGTTTTGGCTGAAGGGATGCACAGCTTGAGGACTATGCTGCTGGTCAATAGACGTATGTTTGCATGGAGTGGTTGCATTTAACGGTCTTCAATGTTTGTGTTTACACAATATTTGTGTTACACAAACACTCAAAGCTGGCCATTCATTGTCAATGCCATAGGATGGGCTAGCGCCCCTCAAAAAAGGAGCCTCGTCATAAAGACAACATTATATTGAATGCCAAATCATAGCAGTAATAATGCATGTGGGGCGGGCCTGCACAAAGGCGTGCATGCGGAAACCCCGACATAAACACAAACCGTGAACGGATGCACGCACGCATTATACAAATCACACCCATCCTTGGTCACAAGAGCTTACTGTGCACATTTGGGCCTGGACTTAACCAACGGGGGAACAGTTAAGAGCTTAACAATGGCCTTCTTCTGTTCGCTAACACAGAGGAGGAATTTGTGTGCACTGTGGGGAATTCTGTGCAGAAATAGAGCTGGAGAGCATAACTGAATGAGCAGCAGTGTGGGACAGAGGAAGTGAAGAGAGGCTTGAGGAGGGAGAGGAGGACCATGATTGTTAACTCGCTAACGAGCCACCGGGGCTGGGGCGCCTGTTCCTGTTCCTGCAGCCTGGCAACAGGGCTGTCTGGGATAAAGGGAAGTGTGTGTGTGTGACTGTGTGTGACTGTGTGTGTGTGTGTGTGTGTGTGTGTGTGTGTGTCTAGGCAAGGAACGCAATGCCAAACACTTTGCCCAGTATCTCAGCCAAGGCATGTGTCAGCGCTCTCCTCCCATCCCTCCTGTTCTTTCGCTCTCTCTCTCCTTCTGTCTCTCTCAATCCCATCTGATTCAATCTCTTCTAAAGTCCGGGTCCTTGACCGGTCTCCCGTCTTTCTTCCATCCCCTCTGGGGGACACTTAGCATATGTCTGGCAGGCTGCCATCTATATCTCAGCTTCAGGAAGATATAATAATAGACAGAACATGCACCAAGAATAAATAAATTATATATATATACACACCCCCAAAAATGCAGTACACAATCCCTTCCCATTCAAATGTTCTCCTTCATTTCTCCAAGGGCGGGGGGCCGCAGCAGTGTTCCTCACAACTGCCCTCTTTATCTGCCTCCTCCTCACTCGCTCCCTAGCCATAATCGCTCCCTTCCCGGGGCTATTTTAGGCCCATTGTGTTGAAATGACCTGATGGAATGACCCGACGAGGGAGAAGAAGACGTGGCCCTATAGTTTTGTGTGAAAAAGGAAGGAAGGTGTTTTAAAGGGGAGAGGTGGCTGGAACTAAGGGCAAAAAAGGGATGTATATCGTGGTTACCATTTACCCTCGGAGACCTGACATAAAGCCCTGATGAAGTTGGGTCCCATCCCATCAAAAACGCCTCCATCTTAAGTCTGTGAACATTGTTTGTTGAAGTCTATACATTGGAGGTCACAGAGATACTGTGGAAACTAGTACCTCAGCGTGCCTGACTGACAACTGCCATTGTAGTTCTTTACTTTACTAATATATTACTATCTATACACTCATTTACAATGAGTAAGATTAACTTAATGCTTCTCTTCACCAAAAGTTCTCCAATGCTGGAAACCAAATTAAATGTATCTTAATGCTGACCTATAGTGACAGTGATACTGACGGAACAACTTTTTTCATCTTGTTGCTATTCTGCTTGTATAGTTCAATACCCTGTTTTGTAACTGTTTGTTTTGTGTTTTGTTTTCCTTTTAATTTTTTCTGTTTATCTTGTATTGATTGTATGCTTGTGGACCCTCTCGAAAACGAGATATTGTATGTCAAGGGGTATTCCAAATAAAGAATTTCAATCAATCCTGTGTGTTTTGGGGGGGGGGGCTGTTGTAAACTCGCAGAAAAGTGCAGCGGGTAGTGTTTGGACAGCTGATTGGCGCGGCTCTCATTCCCAGCAGTCAAGTGACAAGAAACAGGACAAGCAGGGGTGACCTCAGCATGCAGCAGATTAACCACTGATATAGCAACAAAACACTGTGTGTGTGTGTGTGTGTGTGTGTGTGTGTGTGTGTGTGTGTGTGTGTGTGTGTGTGTGTGTTTAACAGTAGAACGGTAGAAAATGCAAGCACACACACACTTTTATGTGCATCTGCATAGTGTTCATCCATTTCATTTTAACAGCATCTCAAAGCCTGAGGCTAAGACTCAATCCACCCACACGCGGCCCAGGAGTGCATTAAGAGATGCAAAGTCAGAGGAGAAAAAAGCATGGTGCTTTAAAGACAGTTGTTCACAAATATTAGGATTCATACTGTACACAGGAGATGAAGAGTCACAGCACAAGAAGGGATGAATGGCAAGTGCAAAACGAGTAGGCCAAAAGCTTGTTAAAGCAAACACTAGCCTGGCTTATCGCATTACAACCGGGGAAAGCATTTTTTGAAATAAATCATTAAAGTGTGAGAACTAACTGACAGATTGTCCATAACTCACTTCCGGAAGTTCCGGTTTAAGATTTCTTTGAATGGGCACCCCCTTCTAGGATCTTAAAGGGACATCTGTATCAGATGTCATGCTTGTATCCACCACGTAACACATCTTTCACTTACTCCCCCTACTATCGAGTATTCACAAAATAGGCCAAAAGGGGCTTCCCGTTACAAGTGACTCTGAAACAACATTAATAACAGGAAATACTGTTCTGAGAAAACAGGGTGGCCCCGAGTAGCCCGCTATTCGATGATTATGTATTGGCCCACATGACGTCACAGGCCCCTCCCTCCGTCTTCCTTGACACACATGATCACAGCCCAGAGGGTAAACAGGCCTAGGAAATAATTATGATTACAATAGTGAATTCGCTACTCAAGCCCACAATTATTTGTACACAGTAACCCTGGTGTCCCTATTTTGTGCTCATAACATCTTTCAAAACATTTTTGAAAATTAACTTGGCTTGGAGACTGTATATGTTTCAAAATACGAAGTCCAATGAAAACTAGGCAAGCACCAGAAAGCAGAAACCTATAATGGGTAGCCTTCCTTGGTCCTATATGGAAACAGTAGGCTATAGCTATAGCAGAAAGGACAGAACAGTGAAATCATGTTAGAAATACCAGACCAACTCTATTCAAAGCATAATCTACAATATATGTCTACTAAGCAATATTATATGGTCAGCTAAACAATCTGTGGTCGAGGGGAAAAAACATGTTCATAGTGTTTGTATTGCAAATAAATGTGCTATACTTTATCATGCACGGAAGGTGGAACCTATAAGACGTTTGCTGACTAATTAATCTCTAAAAGCTACGTGGCCTTTACCCATAACCGTTTATCAAACTGTGCAGAAAACTCCCTTGTGCCTGCCCTTCTCTTATCACACTTCATGGAACACTATTGGTCTGCTTGTGCCCATCACTTGGTTCCCCTTTTAGTCTGGCAGCCAACAGGTTTCCTTTGTTTAAAGTGGGACATTTGGTATATATTTTATTTTTTTATTGGCCTAAAATATTGTCTATATATATACTACTCTAGGGATGCACCGGAATTGAAATTCTTGGCCGAAACAGAATACCGAATATAGGAAACAGTTGGCCGAAAACCGAATATCCGAATATGATTAATATTATACATATTTTTTTCCTACCATTGCTGTCATGGCCGTACCTTAAAGCTACCTGATTTATGGCAAAATAAATGGTTATGGCAAAACTTAACTTAAATAATAATCACTATTATGGGTCCATAAAACATTTATTCAGCCCTTTTGAATGCAATAATTGCATACACTATTCGGTGATATATTTTCTGCCTATTCGGGCCAAAACCGAATAGGCCGAAAATGAATTTTTAGCCATTTTCTGCGGCTGAATATTTGGGGCATCACTAGTTAAAATAGTATGTTTATACAGAGTAAGTAAAGAATAAATAATCTCTCAATCACCGGGTAATGACTGTGACACAGTCCTGTATCTGAAAGGTCAGAAATGCAGTCCTTGCAACCACAATGTTTCCAGCCAGACAGTTCTAGTCCAGAATGCCACTTAAGCACTATATACTTTGTTGTACAACAAATAGATGTTTGGAAAATTTAGAAAGCTTTTGCCTATAATGCCATGTTGAAAGTGGTTACACTTAACATACCTACACCCGCACAGTATCATTGGTATGAAGTGTAACTGAATATCGCTGTTTTAGTATCCTCACTTAACCCATTAACCTGAGTTTGATTCTACAAATGTTATGTTATGGTTATGGCAAAACTTAACATAAATAATAATCACTATTATGGATCCATAAAACATTTATTCAGGTCTTTGAATGCATTAATTGCATACACTATTCGGTGATATATTTTCTGCCTATTTGGGCTGAAACCGAATAGGCCGAAAATGCATATTTAGCCATTTTCTGCCGAATATTTTCTGCGGCCGAATATTCGGTGCATCACTACTATATACTGTACATACATTCATGAATACACTTGCTGACCGGCTGTCAGCATTGAGTCATTGTTTTACAGGTGGATATACCATACTATAAAGGCAAGATTATCTAAATTTCATTATGCTTTATGTAGCATGTGACATGTCAAACTAGGGGGTTTATTGCTGCGACGACACTGTTTGTGACTAGATGTACTAGTGTGCAACTGAACTGTACATCAGTTGCATCTGCCCAGTGCCCATGTGAAAGCAGCATAACGTTGTGGCAGGATACGAACGTCTGTACGGTACCCCCCCCCCCCCCCCCCCCTTCCTGCGCACCAAACCACATGGGCACTATCCCAAAATAATAGTGTGCACCCCTGTTTATTAGCCTGTTTATGATTGCTTACGAACTGATAAAGGACCCTATATAAAGCGAGGTCCAAACTTCAGAAAAGCTTTATGAAGGGTCCCGAAAGGGGCTAGGGGTTTATATGATTCTGAATCCATTCTAAGCATTAGATTTTCACGAAAAACACATATTGGGCTAAAAACTGCCACAGCTGGTCAAGTAGATTCAGTAATGTATGTAATATAGACAATATTTTACACGTGATATAAAATATATATAATATAATATATAAAATAAACCCGGATGCCTACAGGATACACCGGGCTAGCATTTTATTGAGCTGATAAGGAGAAAGGACAAGGTAACGCCACATGAAGCCTTGCCGTGGAATTTATCTAAGGGAGCTGCAATTATTTACACATAATACTGATAGCAAGTCACTAAAGGCACTTAAACTGCCAAGCAACACTATGTGCCACTGTACAGGTCCCTCCAAGGCTGGATGTTTGGCGCTTTGACAAGACATGGAGAAATGTCGTAGAGACCTAGCTCAACGGCAGCAAGCTAGTGGAGACTCAAACGTTTATAGGCTAAATAATGCTCTACAGTCTACCAAAAAAATGCCAACGTTAGTGGCAATACTTCATTTAAAATATGTGGGCTACTGCTTATGTGCCAACAGGCAATAAGTCATTATATAGATAACGTAGAAGTTAACGACAACAACGACAATACACTGAGTGGAAGGGGCTGACTGGCTGAGGAAGTCACATTGGTGGCTGGTGTCCCGTGACATGATGTTGAATGACAATTAACACATGTCTGTCAGTCTGTCAAACTCGAAACACTTGAAACTATTAACAGGCGTTAAAAATGCCTGTTAGTTTCAAGTTTGACAGACTCAGACATGCCGAGATCAGCTGTCAAATAAGAACCCATTGCAATAGTCGAAGTTAGGTTGCCTTTATATGCCACTTGTAAATAACATGCATTGTAATGTCAGTGATAATAAGATTAAGACTGGTAGTGTGGTGGAGTCGTGGAGATGTTTTAGCCTACCTTTCCCATTCTGCCAGGCTGTGTACCAGGACAGGCTTAGAAACGACGTAAAGAAGATAATCGCAGTGGCAACAGTTCCATTTCTGAGCCTCATCTCATTTCAGCGGGTTCTCCGGGGCTGCCGAGCCCCGCTGTCTCTCTCTACCTTCAGGATGTCAAGCTAGGCCGATGTGCAGGCATATGGTGGCCAGTGAATTGGCTACAGACAGAATTAACGGAGGCTTCAATTATGATAGGAATTGTGTGATGCCTCCTCCTCCTCCAGTCAGGATGTCTCCGGCGAAATCCGCTGGAGCTAATTCAGAAGGCTGTGGCTACGAGCTCCTCTGTAGATGGGTCGGTCGGTCACGACGATGCAGCCTCCTCCTCCTCCTCAATATTTTGACGCGTTTTAACAATCTTTCCCGATAAGAGCTGCTCGGCGAGGGGGCAGAGACTGTGCTGGTTGGCTAGCTGACGGTACAACAATCCATAGAAGCCATGTCATTAGCTAACAGGTTGGGTAGCGTTTTAAATGTCAGGTGATTAATCCTCCGGGGTGGTTGTACCGGTATTATTGTATATGGTCCCAGGCGGATGACTCCACCAGTCCACAGGCGACGCCTCGTCTCACGCTGAACTGGTACCAGCTAAAAAAAAACGAGAAAAACGCGCTCCTAGAGTCCTAGCCACGGGGTGTTATTCATTCACATAACAAGCACGTTTTAGCTAGCATACTACTGCCCCCCGGCCGTCGGCCCCCGTTTAAATTACGGGGAACATTATAGCGAGGTACACGGGTAAAGTTATTTAAGCCCAGGCTCTGGCACGGCACGCTTCGAGCCTAGGCCAGCCAAGCTGCTGCTGCAAGCCTGCAACTCAAACAGTCGTACTCCGCCCGCCCGTCACCTGCCGCTTACCAAAAAAACAAGCCAAACACCACACACTCCGTTAGCTGCTTGGTGCGGGGTATCGTTTCGCTTTTTTGAGCTCGTCGACTTCAAGTTAAAAAAAAAAAAAGTAACACACGTCCCGTTTTGATGCCAATTCAACTGCCTCACATTCAGTGCCTGCCCGTGTTGTTGTTTCTGTTGCCGTTACTGTAAATCCCGGGCCAAGGGGAAGGTTTGGAGGCTCAAACCTCAAAAGTCGTTTGGTGTGTTGTCTTGTCAACCCCTATTCCCTACCATTGGTCTTCGAAGTGGTGCGCTCGATTTTCATCCACTTGGGGGAGGAGCCATGAGAGTTAGGAATAAGGTTCTATATTTCAATGCATTAACTCCACCTTCTGGTTACCACATTTGACAAAACGCACGCACTCTCTGCTTGCAAAGTCATTTTGCTTGTAAATCAGGTGTGTGACAGCATATTATTCCAGGCATCCAGCAATTATATTGTCCGAATGTTCAAACCAGCAAGTTATGTTAGTTATCTCTCTGAAGACAACGTTGTCCCAAGGTGAAACGTTTTTACCCTAAAAATATATATAAATCGCGCCATCTTGCGTTCATGCCAGAGTTGATATCATCTCACTAAAGTAAAATAGCATCCTATGATTGCGTCACAAGTTACAACCTAAGGTCACACAACCCCATCCATCGCATGCACGCACGCAAGTGCGAAACCATATGAGGGTAAACACTATTTTCAGCCATAAGTCTTAAATTATGTATTTACGTTATTATATAAAATCACACCCGTGTGAAATGAGGGGCGCTCTTAGCCTCTTATCATCGTACAACACATGAAGTAAATTATCCAGTCATTGTCAATGGGTAGGACGAAAATAGACGATTTGCGCTCCTCTTATCGTACATCATGACATAACATTTCAATTTGCTCAGACAGATGATGTAAATTCTCCATTCATTGTCAATGGCATTTAATGTTTGTGTTAGGACAAACATCTATAGCTGTATATAGGAGGGGCTAGAGCCCCTCAAAACACACAAACGTCAGTGCAGTAGGCAAGTACAATTGTATATAGCGTGAAATCACAACACATTTCATGACACTTCAATTATACAGTCGTTTTTCATGTTCATATTCACATTTGAAATACTATTTGACATTTTTATGTGTAGCAGTGTGCTGCACAGAAGTCAAGTGTTTTGGGGCCTACATCACACAATGAGCGAGTAACTGCCCTCAGGAATCAAGATCAAAACACAGAGTTGAATTTGCAAAGACATTCATGAAACGTGACCAGAAATGTGGTGACCTATTTCAAGTAAGTGGCTATGCCTATGAGGTAATTATGAGCTGACCTTGGACTAATTAGTAAAGCAGAGCATTAGCCTACTCTCTGATGAAAATGAACTCAAATTAAAACTAAATTAGTGATACATGTTTAAACACTGAATTTGAACCAAATACTATGAAGAAACCTTTGATAACATAATGAAACATAATGCATATGTTCATTATTACCCGTACACAGTCCACCCGTCCACAGTCCGCCATGACAATTCAATAAGCTTGAAACACAGGAAAGTTTCAAATTAAAATAGTTTCTCCATGACTTGCCATTGTAAAAAGCAAAGTGGAAGAGGAAAACTGAAATAATACAGTATGGTGGCTGTGACAGCTGTTAAAATAAAAATGTCATTCCGTAGACATTTGAGCATATTTCTAGCATTTCAAGGGTTAGGGAATATATTCAGAGAAAACATCTTTTAGGCAGGCAACTGGGCTGATCTTGATTCATAGGCTGAAAAAATGCATGACGAGGGATGGTAAATAAATGGTAAAGGGCTGCATTTATATATCTCTTTTTCTGGTCTTTCAAATTATTCGAATGTGATTTATCATCATCATTACTCATCCCACTCATCCATTTACACCCACCGCAACGGCAGAACACTAATTACGTGTTCTAAGCAGTACACCTTGACACACCAACGGTGGAGGCAAACATGCTCCAACTCCTGATCCACTGTCGCTCCTATGATCATCTTAGAATGGAGTGGCTTTGAAATAGTCTTCCAGGCGAATGAGAGCCACTCCACCCACCCAATCTTGTAGCCACACCTGGATCAACTCCAGCTTCATGAAGAACCACTTGTGTCCCACTGGCCATTTTTTCATAACAGGATGTCTAAAAAGACAAGAGGAGCATTGTGTAATTTTGCAAAGGACACAATTATTTCTTATTGTGACAATGGAGAAAGCAACATTCATGTACTACATAAACATTTATAAGCCAAGTCACCTTGAGAACATAGCCTCCTTTGCAAACTCCTGCTCCTCTGGGCCCACTTCCACCATTTTGCCTGTCAGTGTAAGTCGAGCACATCTGGGATCCTCAGGATCATATACCATTTGCCTTGAAACAGACAAACTCATATTATCTTGGCAAATTACACACGTTTTAGCATGTCTGAGGAAAGCAACCAAGTTGTTGAAAACATATTTATATTATACACACACTCACGCTGGCCATTTTTAGGAACACCTGTCCAAATGCACATTATCACAATCTCTTATCAGCCAATTTACATGGCAGCCGGGCAACTGGCATGCAAACATGGTCAAGGCAATCTGCTACAGTTCAAACAGAGCATCAGAACGGGGAAGTGTAAGGTGACTTTGAACATGGCCTGAACCATTGATAAAGCAGGATAGTTTTTCCAATCTTCTATTGTCCAATTTTGGTGAGCCTGTGCAAATTGTAGCCTCAGTTTCCTGTTCTTAGCTGACAGAAGTGGCACTTGGTGCGGTCTTCTGCTCCTGTATCCCATCTCAAGGTTTGACGTGTTGTGCTTTCAGATATGGTTATATGAGTTACTGTTGCTTTTCTATTAGCTTGAACTAGTCTGTCCATTCTCCTCCGAGTCTGACCTGTCATCGACAAGGCATTTATTGCCCACAGAACTACCGCTCGCTGGATTTCGCACCATTCTACTCAGTGGCGGTTCTAGGCCTTTTGAGGCCCTAGGCAACATATTATACAGAGCCCCCCCCCTCCTGCTTTGCCACGCCGGATAAAAATTGTAAATTTGCCATGAAAATGCTTCAATCTGGTGCACTTTGAGATCAAAATTAAGAAGCTAGGTGGGGGCCACATATGTTTATAAACAAATCACAAATGTTTATAAACAAATCCCAAATGTTTATAAACAAATCCCAAATGTTTATAAACAAATACCAAAATGTTTATAAACAAATCCCAAATCCCTTGGTCCTACCCCCCCGACCATGAGACTTACTACAGGTCAACTGGTAGTGGTCCTACCCCCCCCCCCATGAGACTTACAAATCCCAAATGTTTATAAACAAATCCCAAATGTTTGTAAACAAATCCCAAATGTTTATAAACAAATCCCAAAATGTTTATAAACAAATCACAAATGTTTATAAACAAATCACAGATGTTTATAAACAAATACCAAAATGTTTATAAACAAATCCCAAATCCCTTGGTCCTACCCCCCGACCTTTCTACTGTATGTAAACCCTACAGAAGATGGTTGCTTTCGGAACTCGTCCTTCCTGCAGCATCGCAGGCGTGCATTAATGACGTTAAACCACCCCCCTCTCGTTTAATATTGCTTTCACTTAAGATCATTAAAGCTGGGCTGTTGCCTGGGTCCAGTGCATTTCTGCCTACTTCCGGTCCAGGACTTCTCCGTATTTGTTGTCCCAATTCTCAATAGAATCAAGTCTATGTAGGAGAGTCGCCATTGGACTGGCCCCATGAAGTGAACGGAGTTTTCGTAACTCGACTGTCTTACTCTATGTCTCTGGTCTTGACCATTATGTGGATCTGGCTAAATGCATTGAGTTGCTGCCATGTAATTGGCCGAGTAGAAATGCACGTTAACAGGAGTAGTGGCCTGCAGTCAGCCAGTGAGTGTGTATGTTGTGTGTGTATATACCTGCAGAAGTTTCCCTCCGCTTCTGAGAATGTGAGAGAAGCATAAGGCATACTTTTAAGGTCCGAGACAGAGTTATCCATTGGTGTAACATAGAAATAGATTACTCCAGTACTGTTGTCATATGGTCCATCACTGACCGAGAAGATGTTGGCAAATGGGAGACCTTTGATCTGTGCATAAAGAGGGGATATTGTTACATAACTCCAAATGATGAGCAGCATGTGCATTCATCATACATAATACATCATCATCATCCATAATGCAATTTTTGAGGGGCGTTAGCCCCCCTACTATACAGCTTTAGTCCCCACACGTCTCAATATTTGTCGTCGACAATGAAAGGAGAAATTAGGTCAAAATATGACGTAAATTTAACCAACCAATCACATAAATTCAGTTGTTCATAAGATGATGTACGATGATGTACGATAATGATAAGAGCGCCCCTCACTTTTTTTAACAATAAACCACTGTACACTGTACCAGACTGTACACTATATGCTTATCCTGTTAGAATAAGAATCACACCCGTGTCATGTGAGGGGCGCTCTTATCATCATACATCATCATGGTGTAAATTATCCATTCATTGTCAATGGGAATTTAATATTTGTGTAGCTAGGACAAAAATACAGAATTGCTCAAACACATGTAAATTCTCTTCAACGGGGATATAAATCTTAAGGACAAAAACTGATTTATAGGAAGCTGAATATAGGAGGGCCCGGAGGGGTTAGCACTCAAAAATGTGTGTGTGTGTGTGTGTGTGTGTGTGTGTGTGTGTGTGTGTGTGTGTGTGTGTGTGTGTGTGTGTGTGTGTGTGTGTGTGAGTGAGAGAGAACTGTGAATGGATGAATGTAATGCACTTTTGATAAAGATAGCATATATGCACTACGCACAGTGTTGTATTGTTAATAGGGAAAGCTGAAAAAAACAGGTGCATTTCAATTATAGAAGAATGTGGCGATTTGTGTTATAATATTATTTAATTGGGAGAGTTCAGTTTTATAGTCACTGTCTGTCTGTAGGTAATTTGTACTGTCTGTCCAAAGCCGTGCGTAATACATGTGTTACACATGACTATCTTAGCATCAAACTGTGTGAGTGCTGAAATGTTTTACTACCTCGTCTTGTGTTGAGATGGTAGAGAGATGACCCCAGTCGCTATAATGAGCTATATACCTCGCCGTCCTGGCTGTTTCCTGGTGTGGTGGAGGAGTTCTAGCAGACTTTTTGATTTCTTCCATCCGATATGAAAACAATCGAGATGATAGAGGAGCTACATCCTCGTTTGCTGACTGCTCACCCAATTCTTTGGGGTTTTCAGAAACGGTTGTCATGACGTTGGACGGATATGCCTGTTTCCATATAAATCCACCGCTATCCACATTAAGCACAGCAGGTGAGACGACCTCCTCCTCCTCTGATATAGCGTCCAGTTCTCCCTCCACCACAACATCGTTTGCGGAGACAGCCCAAGAAACCGAGTTCCTAAGGGTGTAGTTCTGACAAAGACACAGGCAGCTGGCAAGTATTGCCAGGATAAAGTAATCTGGGAGCCTTCGGGACTTCATTGAGGTTGTTCAAGGATTATGAAAAAAAATGCACCTTGTCCCCTGAACCACTCGCCGTTGTTGTTTACGCTCTCACGTGTATTCTTGCTCTCATATTTCATAACACGAATAGGAGTTATAAAAGTAGAGAGAGAAAACTACAGAGCCACCCCTAGACACGCCAAGGAACTGCAATTCACTGCATCACATTGATTGAAATATGTAACAGTTTGCAGAATTACACTACATTTCAAGCACAACTCAATACAAAGACTGTCAATCAATCAATCAATCAATCAATCAATCAATCAATCAATCCATCCATCCATCAATCCAACAGATAATATGCGAGTGTTGTCCCAGACTGTTATGCGTCGGCTTCAGACTTGTACCACACCTAACAACACAAAGGATAACACTGTAAAGTGTGTATATGGTCTCGCTCCCCATTGACTCTGGGCTGCTGTGGGAGTGTGGGTACACAGCTCTGTGCCCTTCAGAGCCATCAGAGGGACGCAGAGCACTCCACAGCACCTCTCAACGCACCTGTCTCCCACTTACAAGCTCCCCACCTAAGCATCTGCAAGGCTACAAGAGCCAGCCCTGTCTGCAGCTCGGCGCCAGTTGTCACCACTCACCAGTCTATGGTTGGTAAAGTTAGACAGGGAGCTGCCAGACTAATAGGTTTAATCAGAGGATATTAATACATTCTGGGAATACATTTCTTACCAATAATTTTCTTCACCACTGTGTTTGTAAATGTGTCTACTAACACATCCCACATTCGTTTCTATTCAACCACCCTAGGGGAATTTCTGACAGCTGCTGAAAGTTGGGGTACCATGCATTAGCAACCAATATAAGGCCAAATGTTCTACATTTCATTATACTTTAAGTAGCATATGTGACGTGTCAAACTAAGGTTTTTTTTTTTTATGATTCTGAACCCATTCCAAGCATTCTGCCATATCCACTTGCCCAAATGTGCTGACCTTATCACATTTGTAGCTATGGCCACAACGGATATGGACGTTTTTAGCCCAAAGAGTGTTTAGAACATTTTTCCTTATATTGGTTGTTAATGGTAAAGAAAAAAATAAGTCTGACTTACTAATATGTAATCTGAATTTGATGCTTTAAGTATTACATGATATGATTTGACCAATTGCATCATGACTTGATGATTATGAATGTTTGATTTCATTATGAATATGAATTATGTATTATTGCCAATCTTGAATATGAATAGAATGCCATCTATTTATAGTTTATTGGATATGTTTATAATTCCAAATATTGTATATTTCTGTTTACTTTGTACAGCACACATCAATGTTTCAGTAAAGATACAAGAGTTATCTGTCTCCGCCTCCTCTCCTTATATAGTCAGCCTGACCCGTGACCATCACTATCAGTCACTACACCTGAACCGATTACCCAAGACACTCTTTCACAGCCCATTGAATTTAACCAGGATATCCTTAGCCTTCACAGACATTCTTTAATCTTTTTGTGTAAAAGATTTTACACATAGGGATAATGCCGTTTTTTTGTGTCTTTTCTGCCTTTATTGAATAGTAGCCTACAGTTAAGAAATAGGAAACAGGGAGAGAGAGAGATGGGGTCAGGGAGTGACATGCAGCAAAGGTCATCAGGCTCTGGAATCAACCTGTGACTCACTGACAGGCCTTAACCGTGACTAGGCCATCGGTGCCCCAATGGGCATGATGCATCGCTACACAAGGTTTAATATTAGGAATTTTATTGTTCAGCAATTACCTAAAACAGCACTCAGATGTTGAATCACCAAAACATAACATTCATTGTATAATACTTCATGTGGTTAATTTCGTGTGGTCTCTGTTTATAACAAAGAAAGGCTTTTCCACAAAAATATATACATACTGTATCACAAGCTAAAAACATCTTGAACTCTATTGTTATTCCATGGACTTATCACTCCAAGCCATTGACTTTCTCTTAGCAAGATCCATCCAGGAAGGTTGTCTGCTGTTTGACAAGGACTGCAGGGGAGATGACTGCGTAGGTGACGATGACGGCAATGAAGACGGTGAGATATGTTTTCTCAGCCATTTGTCCTCGTGATCAGCTAGCCTCCCTGGAACTTTGGAAGGGCTTGACTCTGAAAGAAAGAAACCCTCTCTTTGTTACTCGTTGAACTCTGAACACCAATTTCTACCATTTTCCCTTTACAGGCATCGTTAAGCTGCCCGTTAGCTAGGCACCTTGAAGTCTCACTCCTGGCTTCCCCTCTGGATCTCTATCTGAAGTTGTGGTAATAGGTATGGGAAGAGACTTTGCTGGTGTCCTTGCTTCTGTTTGGAGTTTCCTCAGTTCCACCTGTAGAGGTAATAAGATAATAATAAGATAATCTGTGGTGATAGTATTTTATTATGTACCGGTAGTAGGAAATGGGTAACGCATTACACATCTTAACTAATTTTGCTGCATTGCATTTAATAGTGTGTAGTGGTGAAGTACCTTGTTTCCAGATGGAGTAGTCAATTCCGTCTGTTTCTGGAGGAAGGCTGCACGTTCACCTACGAACACTGCCCGAGTTGAAGCAGGAGCTGCTGTTGTTGAAGGGGTATAGCTAGAAACCATGGCCTGAGCTAATGTTGAAGGTCTGGGATGGGTGGCAGAGCGGAAACTCCTGGTTGTAGGAGGTTGGCTTGAGGAGAGGGTAGATTGTGTCAGTGATGATTGCAATGGTGCCTGTAGTTGTGGTGAACTATGTTGTTCTTTTACAGTTGTCGTCTGTACTTGTGTGATATTTGGTGCCTGTGACTGAGTCACAGTCTGCGCTTCATTTGTTGGCTTTGCTTGTGGTTGCGACGTCGCCTGCATGCTTGTGAAATCTCTGGGCAGTCTGCTTGTCAAGAGCTGCTGAAAGCTCCTGGTCTTTTCCATGGCCATGCTCATCCATGATACCTCAGCCGAAGACTGTGGGACAGTCTCGGGATCCTCCTTGGGCTTTGAGAAGATACCGGTAGTCTGGTCTTCTGAAGTCACAGCAGGAGTCATGTGAGGATCAGCAGTAGGCGTTTGGATACATTTTACTGGAAGGGTGGAGGAACTAGACTGGGACGGTATTCCATCTAAATAATAAAACAAGTGAGTTAAGACACATGCCGTGCAATAGCTATAGCCTGGGTGCTGTTTTATGAGCACAAAGGTCCCCTGGGATTGGTAACGTCTTATCACTCCAGAGCGATTATTCTACTTTGTGTGAAGGTTATCTCCTCACAGACACCGTATTAATATCTGATAATAACTAACTATGTGATCAAAGTCTAATCCTGCAGTAACTGAAACCTTTGTTGTTATAATTCTATTCTAAACCTATAGCACATGGTAGAATGAAAGAGTACTCTGTGTGTGTGTGTGTGTGTGTGTGTGTGTGTGTGTGTGTGTGTGTGTGTGTGTGTGTGTGTGTGTGTGTGTGTGTGTGTGTGTGTGTGTGCGTTAGATAAGACAGAAATCCAGGCAAATTTCATACAAAGTAAAAGAGTAATAAACTGTAGGTTTACTGCTGTGTTCCGACTCACCTGTTTGTCTAAGGGACCATGGGGCACAAGGGTTGCTTGTGGACAGCTTTGCAGATGCAGGGCTATCATTATCTCCTAAATTCTCTCTTGCTTTGCTGTTGCCATATTGCTGGTCAGACAAGAGCGACTTGGGACGGTTGTATGGCACAATGGGGGGGGCTAGCGACCCCACCTCTGCACTATAACGTTTAACTCTGGAATCAGAAGGTGTTGAGGCCACATCTGACCGAAATCTCAAAGACAGAGAGGTGGTGCGGAGCGTAACACCAAATGCTGTCTTTCCTTCACCCTCTGGGTCCTCTTTTGTTTCCAGTGCATTTTCCACACCCTCCTCTATGGCCTTGACCTCCTCTTTCTCTACAGCACCCGCATCGACGGCTATCTGCTTCAACGGCATGACTGGTTCACCTTTTTTCTCGGGTCTCTCTACGTCTTGGCCTTTGGCAGCAATGCCAGAGAAACGGAACGACCCAGAGCCTGGGACTGGCCTCTGCACTCCTGTGGTGGATAGCACCTCTCTCTGACTTTGAACCTGGTGCCGAGCAAAGGCAGACCTGGCAGCCCCCGTGGAGGCTAAACCGGTCGAGAGTTGATCGGTAGGGCATGAGACACTAGGGTCATTAGAAGGGGCCTGTGCCTCAAGATCTCCAGGGCCCACACTTTGCTCTTGCTTGTCCGGATGAACAGATGATGACTGTGACTGTTGGCTGGCTAGTGCATCAGCAGCAGGTCTGTGGGGTTTGTCTCCAAGTAGCTGTGTGGTCACTCTGGCAGTGACGGCTCCCCCAGGTACAGCAGCGTCCTGTTGGGTCAGACGATGGAGCAGGGACTTTGGGGGTTCTTGTTGTGTGTCAGCGGACCTGGGTGTGATGGACAAAGGCTCTGTGGATTTTGACGGTGGACATTGAGATGAAGTCGTGGTGTCAATTTTATCTTTCTCTGTCCCCAGCATCTGGGCAGGGTCAGGGTGCAACTGTGTTATCTCATCGTGAGCGGTCAGTTGTTGTTCCTCGTCCTTCTCAGACACGGAATGATGATGAGTGTTGTTCAGAGGTCTGCAGTCGGTCTGATCAAAAACAGATATAAAGAGGAAAGAAAGTGGTTGAGGGTGTGTTTGCATGTTCATCCTTGCACGTTTATGTGTAAAAGAGAACAATTCACTCACTGCTGGAAGCCTCTTCGCTTTTGCACTGGCCCTCTGGTTTCTGGGTTTGACAGACATACGATGACGTGCTGCAGAGGTATCCAGGCAAGGGGTGAATTGGGCTGGACCGCTGAAGTCCGTTGAAGGGGAAGCTTTGATAGGAGGGGCAGCGTGGATGGCAGAGAGAGGCATGGGGTGAGATGGAGTGACGGGCACAGATTTGATCGATGTGGCTTTAGGGATGGACGAGAGCAGGCAAGAGGTAGTCTGGGACGTAACCTGAGGAGAGAAGGAAAAATGAAAATTAATCAGGCACGCACACGCAGGCACGCAGGCAGGCAGGCAGGCAGGCGCGCACACACACACACACACACACACACACACACACACACGCACGCACGCACGCACGCACGCACGCACGCACGCACGCACGCACGCACGCACGCACGCACGCACGCACGCACGCACGCACGCACGCACGCACGCACGCACGCACGCACGCACGCACGCACGCACGCACGCACGCACGCACGCACGCACGCACGCACGCACGCACGCACGCACGCACGCACGCACGCACGCACGCACGCACGCACGCACGCACGCACGCACGCACGCACGCACGCACGCACGCACGCACGCACGCACGCACGCACGCACGCACGCACGCACGCACGCACGCACGCACGCACGCACGCACGCACGCACGCACGCACGCACGCACGCACGCACGCACGCACGCACGCACGCACGCACGCACGCACGCACGCACGCACGCACGCACGCACGCACGCACGCACGCACACACACACACACACACACACACACACACACACACACACACACACACACACACACAAACAGCCATTCATTCCAATTATACGCTTACCCTAACCATAACAAATACTACCCTATTGCTTACAGTAGCCCTACAATAACAGATAGATAGGTATAATATAAATAGCAACATACGTTTTTGAATCCATGAATCTAAAATGAATCCAGGTAAGAATGACCCACCAACCAAACATTAGATAAACTTGTCCTCTAACTCTCCTATATGGTAAGATAAGAAAGTGCCTTATCTTATCTGTTAACCACTTGAGTCTTGACTTGACTACATGCATATTCAAGAATCACGTTCTGCGGGGAACATTCACAGAAAAAAGCAGATCTGAAGCTCACAATGCCTTGTTTTGCTACACTTTTTGAGCATGTGGATCAGTTATTTATAGCAAAGGGATTTGATGTAGAGGGGAAAAAATAGCGATACAATTACAGAGCCAACTCAGGTCAAGTTTACTAAGTATAGACGTTGATAAATCACCTTGCTGGAGGTCCCTGTGGTAATGATGTCACCCACCGACATCTCGGAGGGGCTGTGAGGAAGACCGTCATCCTCCGAGCGGCTGCCCAAGTCCTCCGGATGTTTGATTGGCACAATTGCAGGCGGCGGGCCCAAATGCAGTTTCTGCAGCTGAAGCTTCATCTGGGAGGAAATGCAGAGCAAGGTGTCGTTTTATATTACATAGATTAGAAGGTCTCTGTTACCAAACAACATACTGTACAACCAAGCGCTATATACCTGCAGGGCTTTGATCTTGCTGTGAACGTTCTCTTGGGACTGGGCGTTTGCCAGTTGAGGATCGGGCAAGACATCATCAGCCATGAAGATGCTGTCATGTGACAGGGCTCGGAATCCCAGAATGCCCTGGGAACACCTGAGGGAGTATACGACAAAAGGGGCGGATAGGAAGTCAGCGGAGGAGAGGGGGGAAAAAAGCGGTACAGGAACGTACCGCTAAATGGTGCATTTATATAGCACCTTTAATCAGAGATATCAGTTGAAACACAGGGAGTAAGTAAGCAATAACATTGTTGACTGTTACTAAGGCACTGCTCTCACCAACACAAACTCAAATTACTTGTGTCATGTGCAAATAATAATAATGTAATTATTATACATGGTAATATATAACAAAATATTCACATACTCACACTAGATCTTCCTCTGAGCCGAGACCCTCTTCTGGTGTGATGTCACTGGCTGACTGGCTGAGCTTGGTGCTTCCTACATCTACTTTCTTTGTTCTCCCAAAAAGGCGTGTTTTCAGATTCTTCAGCTTGGACTTCTTCTTCCCTGACAGCCCAAAATGCACAACTAAATTATATGCTCTATTTGTATTATAATTGTCACATATCTGAGTTGTATGTTGTGTCACCTTACGTAATTAATCAACACTGAACTCTGGGTGTGATAACTATGTTCTGCTTCTTTTGTATTCAAATGTCCTAGTAGTGTTCTGTAATTGTTTGTGTTGTGGAAATGTTTAACTTCTCTTGCTTAATTGTTACTGAATTCAAATGTCCCGTTATCTTTCATGTAAAGCACTTTGAATTGCCTTGTTAAAATGTGCTATAGTATACAACTAAACTTGCCTTGCCTTTACATCAATGTATACTTTATTGTTTTCAAAGCTTCAACATAAATCTGATTATTCTCTCATGCATTATATATATACGTAAATAGCAGAGAATCTCACCTGGAATGTCTTCTGTGTATTCCTCTGTATCCTTTGAGAAAGACTCCATAATTCTGATCAAATGAGCTGAAGCAAAGACAGGAGGGCAGACATGGACGTCAGTCACGTCACACAGACCCAATGAAAATGAGGCTCAACAGTCACAGTATTACCCCCAAAGCTGTTGTCACGTGCAATAATCTTATCTACATTGCATGAATGTCCTAGGTGATGTATACCCTGGCCGTTGGAGCACATGTATTTCCTGCACCTCCAGTTTCATTGCATTACCAGCTTGTCTAACACTTGTCTCCACCTGAGCTCAAAGGTTTATTGCCATCATCAGCAATGTGACAAAGCTTTGCCTTGAGGTGTGGTGTGAACACTCTTCTCGGCACATGGAGGTGCTTACAACAGGTATGGCTAATTAAGACGACAGTAAAAGCCATACAATGTGAGAAACAATCGGTTAAAGAAAAGGTTTTCACAGTTTATATTACATTTCAGTTTAACATATTTATATTATACAATGGCTAAATAGTTACAATATCACTGAGCCGTCCAACTTTCCTGATGTATCATGGGAGTTTTGTACAAAGCAAACCATGCTTGCAGTAGTGTTCCTCGCCTGACAAACCCCAGAACTGGGTTGAAAGAAACACTGTGAAGCTGATTGGGAGCAAGATGTAGAGCAGTGTGTCCTTATTAATTCGTGCAGTACTTAACTCACTCTTCACAACACCCTCTGATGAAGTTCTGCATGGAATATACCAAATACATACATCATTTTCTATATATAATGTACAAATTAAGTTGTGCTGTCATTCATTGTTTTCCAACACAAGCCTGCAGCTCTATCTGTGACGTAAATATGATATAGTCCCCTGATAGAAGGTATAGTTTCATCTACTGTACGTGTCTCCGACCTATAGGGTCTGTGCCATGTCAGCAGCCCTGGGCAGTACATTATCTGTGCGGTCAACAGAACCCGATCCTGTTTGGCGTGGATGGCTGCTGATAATACAGGATACAGTATGAGGATATGAAGAAACATGCAAAGTCCAATGCACACCTTTGCTCTCATCTAGCCTGCTCCACATACAGGCTAGGTTAGAAGAAAAAAAACATATTATACTGTAACTCAGTGACAATAAAATATTACTTGTGATATTTTTAACTGTCCTGTGTTGTTGGCCCCAAAACATCCTGCTTTGCAGAGTGGGAGCTTCACCCTATAATAACTATATAGCACCATTACCGACTAAAACGGGGGATAATCTCCTGGATTATTAACATTGCAGAGGGATCCTTGTAAGATTTCACACACTATAATCCATAACATAATCTCAATCAATTTCTACCGGAACAGCAGAAATCCGTTGATATTGCATTATTGAAGACAAATGCGAACAAATACGTTATTCAGTCTATCGTTATAATTATGCAAAGACTCACACAAGTACATCATGGAAAATGAGTTATTTGGTGTGCTTACCAAATGTATGTCAGAGTTTCACTGCCGTCCTCTCTCTTTTTGTCAAAAGCGAGGAGTTCTCTTGTCTAGAGGACTATCTTTAAACCGCGGTACGTCTGTTGTCAACATCTGCAGATGGAAGGGGAGACAGAGAGGTACCGTTACGTAGGGGGCCAAGGAGGGTAGAAGGAGAGTGAGAAAATCTGACAGAGGAGAGATGGTCACTCCACGGCAGGTTGAACAAAATGCACAGAGAAAATAGAGGACAGTATGAGTCTCGGTGAGAGAGAGAGAGAGAAGAGAGGAGGAGAGAGAGAGAGAGAGAGAGAGAGAGAGAGAGTCCATTACATTAGCGGTACACTGTGGCCCATTGCGCTAAGCTCCTTATGAAACGCTAACCTGATTTTAGGCCCAGAAATGAGAGTAGAGGGAGAAAAAAAATAAAGCTCCAGTTGTAAAGAGGGCAGGCATTACTGCTGACTGCTGAGACACAACCAGACCAGACTAACGGGTTGAAAAGCGGCAAGACTGGTGAGAAACTAAAACTAAAAAAAGACAAGACAAAAAAAAATAGAAATCAACAATCACTCAGACAAGAGTCCCAGCAGACATCTGCCTCCTGATTTGCAAAACAAACATAACTTAATATAGGCCTATTTAAATGAACACACATACAGGTAGAATTAACATAATTATTTCATTATGTACACATAGTCGACTTCATCAGAATGCAATGATTCATGAGGAAAATGGGGGATGGTAAAGAGAGAGAAGGTTGTGACGTATGAAGGCAATGATATGAGCCTATATCGTCATTATTCACCTTATTCAACCATATGCAGTCAGGTATCTTGCTTATTTAAAGGAGGCATATAACTGGTCTTCACTAATGCTCATTATAATAATATGGCAACATTTTTGTCTACTCATTCTGTGTCTCAGAGGAGTGCAGTTCAGAAACCCGCCTATACCAGTGACATAATCGGTAGGCAGGTTCGGTCAGTTCAAGCAAGATTTCTTTTTGATTAATGCAAGAACAATGGCTTCGATTATGGTATGCTAACTTTCCAGGAATAAAATTCCTGGAATTCTCCCTTTTTCATTTTTTTTTTAAAGAAATATGTCAGGACTGTTCACAGCTCCTCCTCTGACACAGTAGACAAAAATGGTACCATATATACAGTATATATATATATATATATATATATATATTCATGTTTCTTTTTAAATTAATTCATGAAAAAAAAAATATTTTTAAGAAAATATTAAAAAACAATATGTAGGAAACAAAAGAATAAAGGGGTATTTACTCACTGACGAGAGACCAAAGCCTGCACAGTGCACACATCTGAATCACTACATTAAAAATGGACCAAAGTCCTATAAGGCTGCATTGTGCACTATATTATCTTTCTAAACGTAATTTGAGAAGGACAGAATGGAATAGGAACATATCTACTGAACGGGGGGGGGGGATATAATCAAGAATAAAGAATGTAATTTCTGTCCAAAGTGCTCTGCTGTATGTTGTTGAACCTACCATGCTTTTATTTATTTATAATTGTAATTATGTCACAGCTAAGGGGGCGTTGTAACCATGCTGTCAAGAGTTATTGCATCGATATATATTATAAAAACTCAGCTTTGACATCTGGACTGATCCCAACATCCCACATCCATCACAAAAAAAGTCTCAAATCTATAGGCTAAATGTGAATGCCCCATCAGTTAAATGTCACATGGTCTAGTACACGTAGAGTAGGCGTTTTTGCCATATTAATGTGATTTTAACGGATACCCGAGCTTAGTTTGATACTGTGCAATAAACCTGCCCAATGTATAGGTCCGCTGCCCCTTTTCGTAAAATGCAGATTATCAAAATAGTTCAGTTCGTTCGCTTCTGTTGGATTAGAATCTCTTCCTTTCTGATCCCGGATGAGGACATTGCATATCGAGATTAAGGGCGAATACTAGATAGATAATCTGATCACTATCCTGTCTAACTGAGCACATGCTGCTTCTTGTTCATCCAAGAAAATGTTAAATATATTCAATGTGTTTACTTACACACGTTTGATAAACACTAAAACTAGTGATTTATAAAAGGTAGTTACTAGTCATTAAAGTATTTGGTGTGAGCCCATCTAAACTCAGGACTATCAATGGCTGTCTGACCTTGTTCACGTCGACATTCCCACCCGGTCTCTTCGGTCTGCCTCCTCCATCAAACTGAAAGTCCTCCCAGCCCGTCTGTCCACCATGGGGTCAAGAGCTTTCAGCCGCTCTGCCCCTAGATACGTAGATAGATTTTTTTTCGGTCCATAAAAGGAAAAAGGAGTACATACATTAATATCCACTAGTGGCCCCTCGCCTCTGGAACACCCTGATATAAGAAACATGGACTCAATCGCCTCATTTCAAACCCACCTGTTTAGGCAGGCCTATGATTGATCTGTGTTTTCTGCTGCAAGCTATACTTTATTGTCTGCTTTTGCTTTTAACTGTGTTTTGTGTCAACTGTTTTTGACTTGTTGTACGGCGACCTTGAGTGCCCTGAAAGACACCTTATGAATAACATTTATTTTTAGTATTATATAGCATAGAAGCAGTGATATAGAAAATGCGTAACGTTACTGCTTAATAGTGTATAATTGAAACGTTTATAACAGTGTTTACAAATTAAACATTTATGATTAATTAAGTATTTATTAATGCTCCGTACAGCTGCACCACATGCATTAACAGATCATCTTTGGTGATGTGGAAATTACAGGATTTTAAATACAAATGACAATAATAAACAAAAAAGCAAGAAACAAAGAAACAAGAAAAGAAAAGTTCATAATAAAATAACCATAATTGATCCAACATGAGCTAAACAGTAACCAGAAGTTTAAAATGCAAGTAGCAATTAAAATAATTCCCATACAGTCCACAAAAACCATGTATTCTCAAAATGACAAATTGTTCCTATCAAACGATATGTTCCCGACATTTATCACCACGTTCTCAGAAGGTCAAAGCTATTTATTTAAGGCACATAGAATTAAAAAAAAAACTGGGACAGCTGGGGGTTGGTTTGGTACTACATCCCAATTAATCCCATTCCAGATTCCTATACATTATCATAGTGTCTTTGTATGTTTGGTGTGAAAAATGTCTACAGAGGTCTCCTGGCACTGCCTCAGGTCGTAGTCACAATATCCAATGGAGAAACGACCCTGCGTGGGGGAGGGAGGGGGGTGGGGTGGGGTGGGGGGACAGACAAAAACAGTTGCAGCCATTACAAAGTCAAAAAGTTGCCTATTCATATTCATTTTTTCACATATAGTCTTAAATGTGATAGCTTACTTTAGGCTTCTTGAAGTAATCAAGTCCTCTACCTATTTTGATGATCCAGCCATTGTTGAACCTATATGGGATGTTATTACTTAGGATTAGGTTACATGCGGGAAGCAATCAACCTACAATGATAACGCTTTTTAGGTCAGCCTCTCAGGGGCAGGGCTGTTGTGTTGTGGCTGCATTTTTATCCTTGAGCGACTTGAACTTGGGGGGGGGTGGGGGGACGGACGACTATAAATTCAAGACAAGTTCACCTTATTATCATGTGTATTGGAATTTACAACTAATTAACTGAAACCGAAAGCTATAACTGCCGACGATAAGAACTTGTTTTTTGATGGCATGAATGATGAATAAGACACGTTATGGATGATAATAATTAAGTTGCTCTTAAAACCATGAGTTTTTAATGCTGTGTGAGTGGCAGCAGGGAGCCATACCTGATCTCCCTGTCGTGGATGGTGGACGAGTACTGCAGGTCCAGAGACACTCCCTGGGTCTGGAGAGACTGTTTGATGTCTTCCAGAGCACTGGTCTGCTGTGTACTATCCACCTGCTGAAAAGGACACGTTGTAATAAAATGGCAGAACTAGAAAATGTATGACAGTTTGCAAAAATAAGCTGTATTCACAGTTCATACTTTGTCGTACGACAACGTGGCGTGATGAAAAATAGCCTACAGAGTTTCAAATAATTTGCATATTTTTTTCTTTGCAACTGGTAACTTAGTTATTTCCAGCAAACATTACATTAGGCTTTAGCTGCTGTCTTTTCTATATGACTTAAGAACACGCATACAATGATGATGATAGAAGTAAATAAAATGGCCTACTTCATCCTGAGAGGTGAGGAGGTGAATCCTTTCCACCTTACAAGACGCTTTTAGCAGCATCTCACAGAACCGCAAGAAGTTGTACAACTGTGGGAGGAGAGGGTTGCAGGTATCAGAATCTACTCATCGCAATTCCCTCCCCCTTTCAGAAAGACGAGTGGCCCAGGAAATGAAAACCCAATGCATTCTCCCATCGGCACTTCTTATTTAATTTATTTAAAGACGGTTACGCCGTGGACAAAGCCAACTCGGATCGTGACAAATCATGACAATGAACACAATGTTTTGGGCCGATCAAATAATTTATAAGACGAAAAACAAAACAAAGTGTTGTCTCCTGACTTTCTTTTCTTCTTTCTAATGATTTGATCGGCCCAAAACATTGTGTTCATTGTCATGATTTGTCACGATCCGAGTTGGCTTTGTCCGCATCGTAACCGTCTTTAAATAAATTAAATAAGAAGTGCCGATGGGAGAATGCATTGGGTTTTCATTTCCTGGGCCACTCGTTTTTCTGAAAGGGGGAGGGACTGCGGCGCTCTATAGCTGGATCAGCCTGATGCAGGGGTGGGAAACTTTGACGATGGAGAGGGCCACTATATTTCCACACTCACTCCAGAGGGCCACATTGCATATTGCTGTTGTAGCAAAAAATAGTCGATCTACAAGCTCAAAACGGGTCGCACTGCGACGCGTTTTGAGCTTGTAGATCAGCTAATTTTGCAATATTTGAATTGAAATCCTGAATATTTTTTGGCTATTTTTTTATTGGAATCCTGAAAAGTAACCTTTTTATTGTATTTCAAATGCATTTTGTTATAGTTATGTTAACTGTATGAACTAAATACAAATACATTGGACATAAAAAAAAAAGACAATCAATAATATATCAATGTCCGGATATTAAGCTGAGGGCCGCATTAAGTGATGGTGGGTGCCGCATGTGGCCCCCGGGCCGCCAGTTGCCCATGTTGGATTGTATGGTACAGTCAAATGTGCATGTGCTATTTATCTGATAGTTGACTGATATGGGCATATATACTATATGGGCATGCCCCCTTTTGTGCCCTTATAAGGAGCAGACAGATTTGTTTGTGCCTGATGCCATGACAACACATTGTCAATAAAACAAGGAATCACGTGGATCTCAGGATCCACATTGGACGTCAGTCATCTATGAGATGACAGTAGTCGTTTTGGACATATGATATGTCTCCAAATTTGGGCAAGGTTTATTCTGAGCCCCATTGAATTTTATCATCAAATTAAAAATTTATATTTCAGAAAGTATGAAGCATTATGCGGAATAAATGAGTAATTAGTGTACGTACTTCTGTGGCCTGCTGGCAGTGTACACAAGACACATGATTTAGTGGCTCTGCTTTTATAGTGTATAGGAATGATGATCACTACAATCAAAACTTTATATGCAGGAGCAGAGTTATTCATTAACCTTATTTCTGGAAGAACTGCTCACTTGACTATCACAAATATATGATTTTGTTCTAAATATCCACTGGTTGACAAACTAGACATAGCTAATGTTCCGGACGCTTTATTTTTATATTGTGTATACATCCATAGACATTCTACCCAGGAACAATCTTTTGTTACATTAATACTTTCACGTGTTTGATAGGTTGCTATAGCTACTAGGGGTGTAACGATATTATATTGAAAAATCGATTTTAAATTCCAAAAATCAGCAATCGGTATAATCAAGTATATCGAAATGTAAACAGCAACATTGACTTTGTATCGTTTTGCAATGCAAATAATTAGGGGTGTACGATTATGAAATTATGACCGATATAAGATTATTTGCAGGGTCATATCTGCCGATACCGATTCTGACCGATTCCTATATTATACGGATTATGTTGCCTTCAAACATTAGAAATACACACACACACACACACACACACACACACACACACACACAAAAGCGAAAGAGCCATTGACACCAGTAAGACGCGCAAACGCGGGAAGCGAACGCAGCTCGTACATATTTGGGTTTTGGACGTATAGCTGCTTTGGGGACTCCTTATATGGTTATGGCTGAGTCATGGTGACGTAACAGCGGGACAGACACTTGCATCACTCACAAACAAATCACTCAGCTCCATATATGGGCACAAAAGCGGGACAGACACACAGACAGACAGACATGATCTGCTAGGTCTCATAGTAAGTGCAATTATAGTTCGCAATTATTCTGTCATCAATATCTGTGAATTCCATATTTGGGCATGGCTAACCTTGGAGATCCACTATGGATATACTGTGTATACTCATCATGACATCACCAGGCTGACAGCATTTTAGCAGAGGCAGCATAAAATGCACTAGTTTCAATTGTCTTTCTTTGACGACTTTCAGGTGTTTCAGTCCTCAAAACTCACTAACTCTGCTTCCAAGACCCCCAACTTTCAGGACACATATTTTCATCAAGAGGATGATCTGCAGGACTTCCATCAGTGGGATTCTGACAGTTCTCCCTTGACACTACTCAGGATCCAGACTCATCCAGACTTTGGGTTGGTGTATGCAAGAAATGTATGTCATAATGTATCAACAGAAAATGATAAGCAGCACTCAGGTGGTGCAGTGGTAATATTCGTTGCCACCACCACGGAGGTTGTTGTGGGTTCGACTTCGAATCCATGTGGTTCATTCGGCTTTCTATGCAAACACAATTGGCCACAATGTTCGGGCCGGGGGAGGAAAGCTGGGTGGGAAGGGAGGATGATACGGGCTGGGGCAGCACCTGTCAGCAGGGAGTGTTGAGCGGGAGGAGTAGGACGAAGGTCCTACTTGCTCCCGGTGGGGGCTCCTCATTGGCAGGTCAGTCAGTAGGAACACAGAAATGTGTGTGGAAGGAGGAATTAAAATGCTAAGTGAGCATATTAGGCATTACCTGGTGGATGTGTCGTATGTATGGATCTTCCACCCAGACTTCTGTTAGAGTACTGCTGATATATGGTTTGAACAGAGCTTCATAACTGTGACCCGTAGCATCCTCTGCTATTCTGATCTGCTCATGGTATTTCCCATCTGATAAAAACGGAATACACACACAACGGGTTATCTACTGAGGACAGAAAGAGTGAAACAAATGTGCAGGGGGCACCACTTCATATACATGATCCCATCCTTCAATAGAATTTAAAACAAATACCTTCTTTCAGCTGGTTGACGTGAACTTTGATCTGCTCTGCTCTATCCATGTAGCTTTTTATCCTCTGTCTGAAGTGCACCTTCTTTGTGTCATCTTTCACTGCTGTGTAGAGATAGTAGCAGATGAAACGTTAGTTTGTCTTCATACAAGTGTGTGACAGACAGTGTGTGTGAGAGAGAGAGTGTGTGTGTGTGTGTGTGTGTGTGTGTGTGTGTGTGTGTGTGTGTGTGTGTGTGTGTGTGTGTGTGTGTGTGTGTGTGTGTGTGTGTGTGTGTGTGTGTGTGTGTGTGTGTGTGTGTGTGTGTGTGTGTGTGTGTGTGTGTGTGTGTGTGTGTGTGTGTGTGTGTGTGTGTGTGTGTGTGTGTGTGTGTGTGTGTGTGTGTGTGTGTGTGTGTGTGTGTGTGTGTGTGTGTGTGTGTGTGTGTGTGTGTGTGTGTGTCTGACACCTTTCAACACATCCATAAGCAACTGGATCCCTTCCTGGTAACAGACAAGGGATTCTTGGAAGCGAGAGCTCTGGTCCAGTTCCACTGCTCGTTTAAGCACAGACACAGCACATGCCTCCATCCCTGAAACATGATTCTCGGTCATGATTTCAAAATCAGCCTGTTCGACGGCCGTCAAACGGGAATGTTCATGTTGATGCCACGTTGGAACCCGAAAAAATAAAAACGAGGTCTACCTTGGAAGATAACAAATCTGTACTTTTGTTATGTGCATAAAGTGGTACTTCCTGAAACGTTCGGTCCGTGGTGCGCCTTAAAATCGGGTCCTGAAGGAACATAAAACAAAACATTTCTACTAACCTCGCGTCACCAGCCTTTCCCACCATTCTACACTCTCATCTCACAAACAAAAACAAATACAATAAAATATTAGACATAATTAACGGTATTGAGTGTTTTTCCCATACCGTCTACATTAGTAAAAACACACTACTTTATTTAAGTTAAGTGGGATAGGATTATTGAGAAGGGAATCATTTCAATGTAACTACCTCTCACTTCCGGTCAAGACAAAAACAGAACACAAACGTGTGTTGTTGTCAGTTCTTACTTCTTACTGTCACGATCTTCGAAAATTAGTTGTACAACTTAGTGTGATGTTAACGTATTTCGTTTCAAATCGGATACTTTACAATTACATTTGATTACTTATTATCTGGATGTTACAGGAGCTGTGGTGGCTGTAACCTTGGCCCCTACAAAGACACTATGGCAATCTTCTGCCGAGGTTTACACTTGGCATCCCCTGGATCAATTACGGTATGTAGTCTACTAGTCTTGTATGAATGAATTGGTATTTTATGTGCTCACTTTGCTGTATCTCAAACAAAACTAAGCATTTATGACGTGCTATAATATTATGCGCCATAAACCATAATAACGGTTGTGTGCCTGTGCATACTTGCAGATGTTGACGGAGGTTACATGTCCTTGGATAGTGTCATTCCGAAGCAAATTTACCAAAGTAAATGTCCGACCAGAGGTGAGTATACGCTTTATGTTTTATTATTAAGCTTCAAGTCTATTCAGAAATAAAACAGTACGGAAATCTAAAGATCCTATGTGTTTTGTTTTGTTTAATTAAATAAGTGTTAATACATATATGTATTAATACATATGTAGTAACATGTATTTAATCAAACAAATGAAAACAAAAACAAACAGATAGAGCTATATTTAGCTCTATCTCCTGTGTTTATTATTTGTTTGATTTCTTTCCGATTATGGTATTCCCATACCATAATCATTGCTTGTTCTTAATATCGGAATAGTTTTGACTTTTTGTAACATTTAATGTTTTGTTGAACAAATGGAACATTTAACAAAACAATATTATTACAGTAACTATTGCTTCGTTTTAGTTATGCTTGCAGTTGTTCTGTTGTTCACTCACTGGGATTCCACTGTGCTTTACAGTATTTTGAAGAGAAGTCTAAAGCTCATGAGAAGTATGGCGGTGACCCAGACCAACCTCATAAACTCCACATAGTGACGCGGGTCAAAACTGTCAAAGCTCGGCCATACTGGGAGAAGGATCTGATTAAGGCCCTTCGCCTTGAAAAGGTATGTGTAACGCCCGGGATTCGAACTCGGGTCTCCCGCGTGAAAGTCCAACATACCAAAGTCTAGAAGACCAAAGGGATATTCCTATTTGACCTCCTCCCACGGGGAAACCCGATCCGGGTCACAGAACCAATGTAACGCGACTGTACACTACAGTAGTGTGATTTTCAGTGTTTTATTACACCATGATTACCATGCCTTTTTAAATCGTGGTGAAATCATGGATGGCTAGGGACAGGCTACCATAAAAATGTATTACCTAGGCAGCAGACGGCATTAATGGTATTGGTGGTCTGCTCTGTAGATGACCAAAACCAGGAAATGTAGTATTCAAATTCCAGAGGTACCATTTATTTTCATTGGAGTAAGAGTAAGCTCAACTTATGTTCTGCTTTCCCATTGTGTACACTTAGAGAATCATGGTCTCTTTTAAACTAACGACATTGTTGCTTTCATGTGTTTAGGCGCATACACCTGTAATTCACAAAAACACACCTGCAATCAACAAGCAATTGAAATTCGTCAAACATCTATTAAGGTAAGATTTCACTACAACTTGCTTCACTTACTGATGGATGCACGAAATGTATATATATATATATATATATATATATATATATATATATATATATATATACACCTTAAAGCTACCTGATTCATGGCAAAACTAAATAATAATCACTGGTCCATAAAACATTTATTCCGCTCTTTTTAATGCATTAATTGCATACACTATTCGGTGATATATCTTCTGCCTATTCGGGCCGAAACCGAATTTTTTGCCATTTTCTGTAGAATATTTTCTGCGGCCGGTGCATCACTAGTACCAAATGTTTCTGTAACCCATAACAAGGAAGATCAAATTAAAGGTGTATTGGTAAAACATTAATTTAATTTACATGGTCAGTAGCATTCTTAATAATTTGTTATTACATCAGCTAAGGATTGTATCTTCACTAATCCTGCTTATTTTCCTGTCCGGTCTACATTTCTTTCTGACTTCACTCAGGATCCAGCCACTCAAGACTCCTTATGGCCTCCCTGCTGAAGAGGACATGGCTGAAACATACATCAACAGCAATGGAGAACTGGTCGTACGACGGCTCCTTAAACCTATTGAAACCAAGGCTATCGAGTCATAACCCTATATAGGATCTGCCCAATATGCTTACCTTATTAAATGCTTACCTTATTAAAACTGTTGCACGACAAAATATAAATCAGGATTTAGTTTTTGTACCATCAGATTACAATAAAAGTACTCCATATCTATACATTTGTTTGTGTACAGATTGTTGTATACATTTGCAATGGGCCTTGAGATAAATCCAGCATCACGTGACCTCAGAAATGAGAAATCAGTTGGTTAACACGTAATTCAGTGTTTAAAATCAGCCCTCAGTTTCTCGTACAAAATGTACATTTTAATACTTGGCTGCATCTGTTAACAAAAGTCCACCCAAAACTGCTAAAAATGACAATGCACTGAGTAAGCAATCGGTTTCTTTATTAAGTTTAGTATGCACACATCCCAAGTCAGAAATTAAGGCATTAAAAAAAAAGTTTTCAATGGATGTTTGAACTGATTTGTTTTTTATGGGCGGATGGGCTGTGTTGGGTCCTCTGAAGCCTGATGACAATGTTGCAGACAGAAAATAGACTATCTATAAGACAAGATCTTATACTGTTTTCGGTCAGCCGCTGTCAAATTAGATAGTTAATTAGATTAGTGGTACAGTAACTTCACCAACAACAGCAGATGGGATTTTGTCCCAAAAAACCCCGATGTAATACAGTTCTAAATAGTCACTGCTTTTCTCAAAATTCACAATGCAGGGCTGGACAAAGATATGCCAAAACTGGAAACAAATATAAAAAGAATTGTTATATTAAAACAGAACCATGGAATAGTTGAGGCACTGACTCATACTCAAGTAGAAAGTGAAGGGCTGAAAACTAACGAGGGCCTGTCTCCAAAACATTTTGTATGAGACTGGCAGTGCTGTCTAGTCATCATCAGAACCAGAATCTGATCCACGACCTCTCCCTCGGATAGTCTTCTTCTCTATCTTTGTGAACTTTGAGCCTGGCTTCTTTGTCTGTGACGGAGGCTCCATTCGGTTTCCACTGGGGAGATAAGAAAATAAATAAATGCTATGATTTAGTAGAATTATTATAGCACAGAATTTCCATGACTACAGTTAGTATATGAATACAATGAATGTGTTTTAGTACCCAAACAAGTGCATGTGCATATTTGCACAAGGTTGCTTATACGATTGGATATTCAATATCCAATAATTCCTTGAATTTACAACTATACGATGCCTTGTTGCTCAGTCTGATTAAAATCGAACCACTCTGGACACATTAATTGCTGGTGTTAATTTAATTAGGATGCTTTAAAGTTCAAAATATGTGTTTACCTGTAGTTAATTACATCTGCACATCCAAGTCTCCATTCCAACATCTCTGTGGAAAACTCATCCGTGTTTCCCAGGTCAGAAAATCCAACAACATAGTCCTTGGTTTTGCCGTCGATCAGCAGGGCCAGGGTAGGAATGGCCTTGATCCGCAGCCGCTCTGAAAGGAATGGCGCTTTCTCCACATTCAGCTTGATGAATTTGGTCTCGACGTGCTTCTTCGCCAGGATAGCCAGGTGTTTGTCCATAATTTTACATCTGCAGGAATAATGGGTGCAATGACAGGATGACGATGCATTGCAAATTCACCACAAATATATATATTTTTATTCCCCCCAGCATAAACGTGTGCGTATCATATAACCAATGTAAAAATCCAGCACGGGTGTGGTGATAAAAACGGTTTATTAGGGTTAACTTGATCATCCATCATTATAAACGGCATCTAAACACCCAGGTCCTAGAACCAGAGCTGTATGACTGTGTTGACATTGTTAACCCATTCTGACCGGGCACCCATTTTGGTGTTGGCATCATGTTATGCTTTAGCTATTGAAAAATAGCAGATCTACAAGCTCATATCGCGCCACCAAGTGGCGCGATACGAGCTTGTAGGTCTGCTATTTTTGAAAAATCGAAGAACGACTGACATTTTTCTAGAATCTGATCTCAGGTCAGAATGGATTAATCAGACCAGTGTGTGTCCTAGTGGAAACCTCGTATGAATCTGATCTCAGGTCAGAATGGGTTAATAGAAGGAACATGTTTGCCACAAGTTGCTTACCTGAAAGTAGAGTCTCTGTAGAAATGACAGACCATATTCTTACTTTCCTTGGCCTCGCCGAAAAAGTCTTTCTCGCTAGGGATTTCCTTGTACTCTCCATGGCCTTTAGACAGCCATTCCTTGAACAGAAAAAAAAAAGTGATGGGTAATATAAAACAAGTATCTTCTTGTTCAGAATGTGTACACTTTGTGGATAAACTGCTTTTCATGAGACATAGCCCCATGAAATGCATACCCGGAGAGTGCCTGCCCGTATTATCAGACAGGATTAGACGGTCTAAACTGCCAAAAATCTCTGTGTAAATCACACTACAATAAATCACCTCACAGTGGACAATTACACTCGAAGATCGCTTTGGACAATAGCTTGTGTGGGGATGTTCCCCAGCAAAAAAGGTTCTGTGTTCCCCACTTAACAATAAACCTAACCCCTAGGCTAAGGTAGGTGGGGAACATAGAACCTGGGCAACATAGGGATGACCCCCACTTGTGGATATGGACAGTGTGTGAAGCCTTTTCAGATACCTGTTTCTGTTTCTGGCCTTTCTTGAGTGCGTCCAGTCGCCTTTCCTTCAATCTTTCCAATTCCTCTTCATCCAGTTGGTCCAGTTCTCTCAGCTGAGCATCCACCTGCTCCTCCACCAGCTTTGCAGACTGCTCCAACACCTGAGCTAGGATCTGTTGTTCCATAATTATAAGTTAACCTCTCTGGATCCTTCAGTCACTCGATCGGTCGGTCTCCTAAGTACCTGGGTGGACAAAATTTGAGATGTTAATTTTAACTCTGTATGCATTGCTGTCAAGATGAAAGCATCGTCAGGTCAGCCATGGACCATGGTCCCCATGACGCGCTTATGACAGTCATGTTTCAGGGCTAGGGTCAGGTCATACCATTTCACACATTTGACCATCCTAATGAACTACGTACAGACAATACTTAGCCCCGCAAGCAGAACCCGAATGTAGTAAAGTTTCTGACACTTTGTTTACTTTACCCATTGGGTCCTGTTTCACGCTGGGCTGCCGCCAGTTACGCACACACAAATACAATGTAAACACTTAAGGAGAAGTCGATCGGCGCGGTTTTACGCCATTTTTACCTGTGTTGGTTTACGAATGTGCGAACTATAAGTACCTTGCATACCATACCGACACATCTCCTGTGTCGCGGAAGCCGTTAAGTATTTTTAATCCATGATTGATTAAAAATGTCGCTTCTTCCTACCTTGTTTATTGACACCTCATTGTACCGCCTATCTGGCTAGCTAGTGGTGCTACAGCTATGACGGAGCAGATCAGAGGCAGGGACATAGCCCGCAAAGCCAACCGCACATCGGGAGGCGGTACAATAAACGGTAAATAAACAAGAAGAAATCAAAGCGCATTTCTAATCAAACATGGATTAAAAATACTTAACGGCTTCCGCGACACAGGAGATTTTATCAGAGGTATGTAAGGTACTTATAGTTCGCACATCCGTAAGCAAACACAATAAAAAAACGTGGTAATACCGCGCCGATCGACTAAACGATGAGTTTGTGTATATCCGCGTTCCAACAATCGCATTGGAAAATCTTAGCATGACCAGGGACCCTACATAAAGCGACCATCAAATTTCATAAAAGCTTTATGTAGGGTTCCGAGAGGGGCTAGACAATACTAAGACACAACACAGCTTGCTTACACTGGGTTTGCGATCCCATGGTAACGCAAACACCGGTGCAAAGTGTTTTGTTTTAAAAACAAGTAATAAAAGCCATTTAACTAAACCCAGTAACTACCAATGTGCAATAATGTGAATACCCGTGCAAACAAGTTCAAGTACAGTACAAAGTCTAGCAAGCGTTAGCCCTGGCCCCTGATACATGACTGCCATGATGATTATGAATACGAGAGTCATGAATCATGGCTAAGCAAGCGTTAGCTGGACAATGCCTGGTCGCTAGCATTAACCTAGCGGCCCTAGCCAGTTATAGCTGTAAAAACGAAGTAACAACAATAACAACAACACACAGTACTACAAATCATAGGCAATGATGTATGTAGATACAGAACTGACAAATTAAGAATTCGGTCATCGTTTAAATGATCAATTTATTCAATTCCCCTATTACCTTAGAGATGCTCACCAACAACAGACAACAACACACACCGGGTAGGGTAGGGTCCGCGAAGTGCGCACTGCGTTGCTGCGCAGCAAAGAATGGACTAGAAAGAATCTCTACACCTTTATTTTGAAATCCACCGACCGGAAGTCAAATCGTCCGACTTGACAAACTGACTGAAATCAGTACACGCACACGCGCGCGCGCACACACACACACACACACACACACACACACACACACACACACACGCACACACACACACAGACCGGTAGGCCATTTTTAGCTGAAGCAAAAAGTGTTTTTTATTAATAGTCTAAATTTTAAAAAGTATTAGTAATAATAGTGGAGAAAAAAGTAGAATATTTGCCTTTGAGGTGTAGTAGAGTGCAAGTATAATAAAAAAAAAGAAAATACATCAAAATTATGCTGATTGGTACTTGAGTGAACATTCTACCACTGCTCACAATAGATGGGGCTCAAACATCAACACATTTAAAGCAGAGTTTAAAGTTTATTATCAAGATTTAGAAAACATACAAATGATGTCACAGCTTCAGGTCTTCAGGCACAGGCCAGTTGTGATAGGACAATACTGACCAATTTGAACCCTGGCCATTCCCTTTTTGAAAAGACATGGCAGGTGAGGAGAAGCGAGCTCTTGAAAGTCGAGTCTGCTGTGGTTTGAAGTTACATTCATTTGACCAGTATTCAAAATGTCTTACATTGAATGACCGTGTTCCCATACATGGATATTATTTTTGAACAACTCATGTCACACATCATCCTTGCCTATGATGCACGATTTATTGACTTATATGATGAGGTCACAAAAAGAGTTTTATGTCCGTTATGAGTATTTGGCTTCTTGTCCTTGTTACCATTCAGCCATCTTTACATTACAAGTATGACAATGATGATGATGAGGGCATCTCTCTGGCATTATTTACACAGGAACAAGAAAGTAGGTCGATCTTTTGTTCCCGTGTAAAAATAAGAAAACAGTCCATTTGATTTATGCGACAGGTAACAAGGTGGGAAAAGCCACTATAGAATAGCGAGATCCATTCCAGACATTGTTACATGCCATAAGAGGGGGCATCCATCCCACTATGTGGGACAATCATGAAATGCATAGGTTTATCCTTGATTGCCAATTTTCCATAACTCCTCTCCACACCTCCAATCAGAGTGCTTGTTATGATAAATCAACAAACAACCCCCTGGTTATGTGTTAAGTGCTTTGGCCAGCTTCTAAATTGCCATGTTTGCACACTCACTGATCATGAAACAGTTAAGGAGCGAATAGATTTAGAAGTAAAGACAGTTACTAAGAATACACTATTCGTAAACAATACAAGAGGAAAAAAACCTCTACATACACTTCCTTTTTTAAACTTTTAACAAGAAGGATTTGGAAACCTTATTTACATGCTATAACAACAAAGTTTGGCACTTTTTTTGCAGGAGATACAAGGAAAATCACAACAGTTACTCAGCAGACCATAATGTGTCTGCTTCTTGGATAATTCACCGTCCAATATTGTAGCATGATGAAAAACAGAAAATGAATTCATATGTTGTACTTTCCATTTCCACATAATTTCCTGGTTGGTGTACAATACAAAGGGTGGATCATTCAAAGCTGGGCATTGCAAGGAGAAAACCAAATTGCCCATGATCCTTGTGAAAATCCCCATCCCCCCCGTGGCAGAGATATTTAAGCGTTTAAAGACTCTGGCATGGCTAAATAAAATCAAAATGCAATATGCATGAAAAATATTGTATGATTCTAAAATTGATTCCATGCATCATTTACTGTATGTAGTAATTAAGTTGAATGTTTTTTTTGCAATGTTGCTAATATGCACATTTCTGATTGTTGATGCCGGTTGATGGGATTATTAGGAGGAAGGTTCCAGCCCTTCTTCTTATGCTGCGTGATTTGTCCCTCGGAGAGAGTAGAGTGAATGGGAAAGAAAATACTAATCCTCCTGTCCATATCCTATAGTGACGGAGTCGTACTGTCATAATCGTATAGAAATAAATGGTCATATTGTCTGTCCTTTAGAACAATTAGTAGTCTTACTGTAGCCAAATGTTCTGTGATATCACAGTGAGAAGGAGGAGGTCCGAGATCTCCGTAACCACAGAACTCTTTCTTGCTGATGTAGTCATCGTAGAAAAACATCTTTTTCAGTGTCATAATACCTCCATTGACGGGACCAACTGGTACCAGTGGCAGAACAAATAGTGATGATGTCATGGGGAATAAAAGGCTAATTTATCCCCCCCCCCCCCCCCGTAGTACGACCGAGGATAAATTAAGCTTAAAGTGAAATCATGATGGGACTTCTCTTCTTTTACATGACCTTCAGGGTGCTACCGTACGTTTGCTGCACGACCACCTGCACATTGTCCAGGATGAAGTCAAAAGCCATGCTCCATACAGACTCTATCGACTCCTGCATGAGCCTGGAAAACAGAAATAAGTGTCGTTAAGACCAGGGTGATTTGTGTCACAGTAACAACTCCATTGACAAGTAAAAAGAAAATAAATGTAATGAATCAAATACAGGCATAAGATGTGCACACAATCTGTGCACATCGGCCACACGCACACACCTATACTTAGCCGCAATTTGCAACTACAGATTTTTTTAATAATGGGATGAATCTAGAGTTGCAATACCCTCCATTGAATCCCCACTCATTCAATTTGAGTTTGCGATCTGCTTGTTGTAAACGACGTTAAACTCACCAACATTACAGCTCTAGGCAGAGCTGCATTTTTCTAAGACAGATTTTGCGCTCTCATTAGAAGGCGGGTGTAAGTGCCATCCAACCGATTCTCTGGTTTCTTTCAAAGTGTCCATGTCTCAGAGCCATAGAGTAGAATCGGCTCAACGGTCGTCCTAAATATTTTTTACTTTTAACATCTTACTAAGCTGGGATGACCAGATCTTATGCATGTCATTGCAGGCTGACCAGGCCATACCCTCCCTAGTTTGAAAGTCCTTTTGGGAAGAAGATGAATATGAACCATACTGGTATAATACTAATATAATACTGGTATAATAATGAACAACACCAACTACCTTTGGAGAAGATTAAATACTGATGTTAACAGAGTCTGGTGGACTCTACCTACCGTTTCATGTATTTGATGACCAAGTCCAGCTTCTCCAGGTCTTTATCCTCTATCAGATCAGTGCAGTATTTCACTACCTGTAGAATGTCCTCCTCCATGGGTTCTGGAGAGGAAGAGAAAGGATGCATAAAAAGACATTTACGGTAATTTAAACACACACACACACATACCCTCCCCAACATGACTCACAAACTCCATAGAAACCACATGCATTTGCATGTGGCTCCACAGTGGAGCTGTCAGTTATTTATTACCTGATATGGTAGTGACCCATTCCCTAAGGAGAGTTCTGATGTCTGTCAGGTTGTAGGCTCCGGCCAGGGCTGGAGCAGGGCGTGGGATGAATTTAGACAGAGTCTCTGGTATGTCCTGTTTCAGAGATGACGTGGAGGGACCATTTTCGACCTGGGTTAAAGGGAGTAGTGCTTTAGTCAACTTCCACATTAACTTGACTGCACTGTACCAACGTACCTTAACAGTTTTGACATGATTCTAATGCACATCATTCATTTATCTCATCTATATGTTTGGGATTTTAATGCGGCTTCTGAGCTCCATTCACATACGATACGACTGGATCATTCTGTGTGTGTGCTTGTATGGACTTCTGTCTTCAATTTTTTTGTTTAGTTAGGGGCACCTATTTGCAAAAATATATGATGATATTTCAACCTGATGGTTTTTGTTTTTCAGGTCACTTATATATTTTTGAGAGGCGCTAACCCCTCCTATATACAGGTTTTGTCTTTAGTTCAATGTTTGTTTTGTAAACACCATTGACAATGAAGGGAAAATGTACGTCATAATGTGCCTTATTACGTCATATTGTCTCTATATTGTTAATGGCGTTTAATGTTTGTGTTGGCACCGTTTGTTTTAAATCACCTAATCAACATGAGTTAGACTTTAATATATTAGCGCCCCTCACCTCACACAGGTGTGATCTTTACTATATATATCGTTACATATGGTTCATATTTGTCATGTCTTATGTTTGTATGATAACGTGTGTAATGTGTGGTAGAAGACACTACTAGACAGTAGACAGGCTCACCTTCAGTCCACCGACTGCGTCCTTGGATCTTCGACCAGGTGGTATATGTTTGACAGGGCTAATTCCTGTGTGACGCGTCTTCAAAGGGGACACTCCTTTCTTAGCAGGGCTCACAGCATTCTTTCTCTTGTTTCGCCGTTTCACACGACCAATACCAACCCCAGACTGCTTCAACTGCAATAGTGGATTCCTTTGCTCAACTGTGGGTAAAAAAAAAAAAAAAACGAAAACCATGCATCACATCACAAAGCTGCAGTACCAAAACGCTACATGAAGCCTTAACCCATTTAGACCCGAGGACGATTCTACAAATGCCTTCTAAATGCAAAAACAGTTTTCTGTGTCAATCGTTTTTATATGTCAATCGTTCTCAAACATTTTCATGTCAAGGGCCCCCAAGATTATATGTAATATGCCGCCGACCCCCATCTGAAAATATGTTGTTCCAGGGACGCTCCAGAAGCAAAGATTTGAGTTAAAATCTTTGGCTCTGAAAGAATATATATTCAAAGATTTGCGCCACATTTTCAAGATTCTTCAAAAATAGCAGACCTACACGAGCTTGTAGATCTGCTATTTTTTCAATAGCTAAAGCATAACATAATGCTTGAAACACCAAAAGGGGGATTTAAACTCTCTGGTCTCTAGTAGCACTTACCCATCTTCCCCTGGGGATGGACTTGGACATTCTGTCTGCGGTTGTATGCAGAGCGCAGCTCTTCCTGAAGCTCCTTGGGGAGAGCTGCAAACACGTCCGGGTCAACCTACAGCCAGATAACCAAGGGATTGAGTTAAAAGTTATTACACAGAATATATGTATTACATTTTAAATCCAAAAGGCTTCCAAGCCGCAATAATCTGGGGGGGGGGGGGGGGGGGGGGGGGGGGGGGGGGAGAAATGATCAGGTATAGTATTGTTTGTGTCTGGTATGAGTAGGAAACAGGCTGAAAGTGTGCAGAGATGTGGAGATGGCATTGAACACCAACAACATTTTAACTAGGAACCACAAAAAGTCTTCAGGCACTCTTCAAACATGTTAAAAAGATGAACATATTTACTTAAACTGGCATGTAAACACACCACAATGCAAGCCACCGTCAACCTTTTCATTGAGCTCGAACAGTCAAAGAGTGAAGAGTGGTACCTGGGAAAAATCAGGAAGTTCCAGTACGATGCCTGTAGAGCCCGTCTGGTTTGGGATCTGCAGAACCAGGGTGCCTACTGGTCGTGTAAACAGTGGAAGAACTGAGGTGGAGGGCGGAGGAGGTGGAGGAGAGGTCGGATGAGGAAGTGCACGGGAGGTGTGTGGACTGGGGGAACGCCGGTGCAGGGCACTGCTGGCCATTCCTTCTCGGTGAGTCCACGACTGCTCCACTTGCTCCCTCAGCTCTGCGGGCAAGGCCTCCAACACCGAACGGTCCACCTGTCAGACAGTCATATGACGTGTAGAAGTCAATGACTTCTAACAATGACTCACAATTATACTTTCAAAACCATTGACGTGTCGTGGGGGCTTATTTGAAGATTCTTATACCTGTGAGGGGGAAGGAACTTCAATGCTCAAGTTGAAACGGGACCGTGTACGGTGTGGCGTCTGCGCTGCAGGTGGTTCCTTGCTTGTCCCGGGGATTGGCTCAGAAGGGGGCGGAGAACGGGGACAGGCGCCTGCCGACGGGGCTGCGGTGGAGGATGTTTGTTCCTGATTTGTGGTGGTGGTGGTGGTGTCGGCAGCGGCTGCAGCTGTAAATGTTTGGTATTGGGATTCCAATAAGTCAGAGACAAAATACACATGACAGTACGCAGACAAGAGCTACACTGGTATAATATACGGTAACAAGACTACTCGCCCCGTTTCTGTTTTCCTCACAGAATTTTCCCCAGTGAGGGGTGGGAGAGGCTGGACAGCAGACGGCTGGACTTTGAATTTCTCTAACTATAAACTTTCATGACAGCAGAACAGCCTAAGTACAAATATAATTTATGAAAAGCTACTACAGTGAAGTCTGTTCACAGAAGTTGTTGTAGGATATGTGGGGATTATCTGACGAGGTACCATTTGAGGGGGCAAAACCTTACATATACTAAATAATACTAAATTGTTTATACTAGGTTCAATATGTGTCAAATAATATAGCCTTT
Source organism: Protomyctophum bolini (assembly GCF_963924005.1). Classification (NCBI taxonomy): domain Eukaryota; kingdom Metazoa; phylum Chordata; class Actinopteri; order Myctophiformes; family Myctophidae; genus Protomyctophum; species Protomyctophum bolini. Next base: position 5,764,242 of record NC_137877.1, on the reverse strand, counting down.
CCACAGCAGTATCTTTTTATATTTTTACAAAAAGAATACAAACAGCCAATAGCATATTACAAATTTATCCCCCTCACTGGGGAAAATTCCGGGAGGAAAAACGGGCAAGCACCGGGGCGAGTAGTCCAGTATTCTAATATACAGACCTGTATTCTTGGACTGGACAGTGGTTTTCTGCCCTAGCAGCAACATGTCTTTGATGGAGCGTTTGGGGGGTCCCGTGGGGTCCTGAGCGACAGAGTGAGTTCCTTCGAGGACCTGCATCTGGATGCCCACTCCCCTCAGATCCGGAGCCTGCAGCTTCATGGCATGGAACAGCTTGATGACGGCCGAAGCGATGAGCTGACTGCTGTCAGTGGGCTGGGCCAGTGTCACACTCCTGACACGGATTAAAGGAGACGACATGGTCGATGACATGCAGACAAGACGCCAGACGGTGGTCTTTGTAATAATTTGAGGTGATACGATGTTTTTTCGTTTTACCTGGCTTGGTTGTCACATATGCCATGACCACCGTATTTGGCCGGCTCCAAGGGGGCTCCCGCCTTGCGAGTCATGACCTTCAGGGTCACTTTGCGGCCCCGTAGGCCCGCCTCCTGGAGACGCTTTTGAACCTCCGTGGACAGGTTGGTCATGAAACGTTCGGCCTCGTCATTCTGCTCGGAAAAACCAAATTGAAAAAGTGTTAAAAAAAAGAAGAAAAGAAAAGTGTTAAAAACAGACTAGATGGGGAAACTAGAAGAGATTAATGGTGAACGGGGAAAAAAAGTAATAGAGAGTTAATCGAACCCCTGTGAAGCGGATGTTGTAGTTCATTTCTGCCGAGACGGACTTCCTTTCTTTCTCGTAGCGGACCGGTCGGTCATCCAAGCCCCTGCAGAAGCGGTAGAGTGTTTTCCCGGTGCGGGGTCCAAACGCCTTTTGCAGCTGAGAGAGAGTCACCTGCTGGAGGTCACTGCAAGATTTCACGCCCATAGCAGCCAACTTTCTACCCATAACAGGCCCCACACCTAGAACAAGAGGCAAATAGTGTCAATTAATATGTCTTTTGTATTAACAAAACAATATGACCTAAAGGAGAATTCCATGCTAGAAGGCTTTCTTACCTTTTGTTGCAGTCGTTAGGTCCGCACCAAAGAGGTCCAGGTGTTATTTTGTGCAAAAGCGCATTATTGGCTATTTCCCCTACCATAAGCCCTCAATGATTTGAATTGAATTGAATGGGGCTATGGGGTGCTAATTCACTTATTTCCATCACTCAGAAATCAAGCGGCACACTTTACAACTTATTTCAATGGAAATAAGTGAATTAGCACAAAAACCAACCCCCATTGAGGGCTTATGGTAGGAGAAATAGCCAATAATGCACTTCTGCACCTCTTTGGTGGGGACGTGACAACTACAAATAAACGGTAAGAAAGACTTCTAGCATGGAATTCTCCTTTAATTGTACTGTATTCGTGGGGAATGACCAGCAGGTGGTGTCGTTTTCCTACCTGGCAGGCTGGTCACAGACAAGTCCCTGATAAAATCATCCACTTCCTCCGACTTCAGGAAGTACTGCCCGTCTGGCTTGGCCTTTCGAGTCGCCAACCGCGCCAACAGGATGTTGGACCCTGGTAAAGGTTGAAATGCCATAATTGGTTTCCTATAGGATTTTGATGGATTTGTATCGAGACAATTACAGGTCCTGGAGGTATATAGCCTGGTTAATAAACCAGACCGAATCAGCCGTTGGCAAAAAAAGATTGCCTGCCGGCGGATTATGGTCTGGAGAGGCTCAATTGTACGCCCATTTCCTACACCAGAGAAATGGGGCGGCCAATCGGGACACGATATGCAATATAGGCGGGCTTTGGTACAGTGACTTTCAATGCTTGAGACCTTTGACTGACAGTAGCTCTGACCAATTGCGTCAAAGAGAAAATGTTTCAACCCGCAGCCCTGGAAATGAAATCCAAGCTGAGCCTCCCCAGACTAATATCCCGCGGTCCGTGCGATATTAGTCTGGTTTATTAACCAGGCTAGGAGGTATACCCACTCACCCATGCCCACCGAGGCAGAGCAACCCGTCTTCTCCTTGATGTCCGTTCTGATGGCTCTGGCCAGCTCTTCTGGCCCCACGCCCAACTCAGACAGCGAGGAGGCGCCATCTATCAACACCTCGTCACAGCTCAGTGCCTCAATGTCATATGTATAACTGCAAAAGGAAGAGTGGTTTGATTCGTATACAATGTGTGGCACAGGAAAAGGACAGAATGGAGAAGACCAGTGGTAACATATCAATTTGTAAATCGGAGACTGTACAAATTTGTTAACGTCTGATTTAAATTAACAGTGCCAGATTAAAAAAAAGGAGGAAGTCTTACCTGGCTAGGATTTCATACATAGTGAGAGCCACGTCTTTGTAAGCCTCAAAATCATATGGGACGGACTGTAGGGTCGGACACAGTTGTTTGGCCTTGCCAAAGAGCATACCATTCTTCACCCCCGCCTGCCTGAGAGATGCAAATCAACCAGACATCAACGATCCCAGTATCGCAAACGACTTATAAATGTAGATAAAAAGAGAGAGGATCCAGGCACTCATAAAGTTAAAAACGAGGAACGCCTTTATTGAATTAAAAGGGCAACTGCCAACATGTTTCGACCAACACGGCCTTCATCGGGGCAAGAATGCCCTTCTGTCATTCTTGCCCGGTTGAAGACCTTGTTGGTCCAAAGTGCCTGGATCTTTTTATCTAGGTCTTGATCCCGTTTTGGATCCACCTTTCGCTATCTCCGTTGAGCACCTGGTCAGTTCCTCTTCGACTTATAAATGTGTTTAAAATGTACAAGATCAGGAAAAAAATGGTGGATAATCATTTGTTTCTGTTCTTCTATATTACCTGGCCTCATAGCTGCAGGATGCAATCTCTGCCATGGAGGGTGTAGTGACATCCTGGTTGTCCACTCCGTTGGTGTGGACACCGGGACTCTCTGGTGGCAGTGCTTCCTCTAGGTCCCCATCGTGACTCTCTGAACACGCAGAACAAGAACAAGGGTGCGTTCAGTATAGACAAAACATGAGAAGGAGCTCAGGTTTGACCCTGCCAATAAATGACTGCCTGCCTAAATATGTCCCAAACCGCCCCCCTAAGGTCTTCCACTGCTGGCCTGCTCGCTTTGCCTAAAAAAATGGCAACTAAAAAAATATGGGGAAGCAGCTTTTTGCTTCTATGGGCCGACGGCATGGAACAAACTCGTACACTGTACCTTCGTCAGGCAGCCTCTGTAGACATTTTTAAAGCACAGCTCAAGACCCACTTCTACACCCTTGCTTTTAATTGATCTTTTATTTTTTGTTATTCATGTCCTCACTGTATTGCATTACTGCTTGTTTTTTAATGTTTATGCCTGGCTTTTCTTTTCTTTTTTTCTCCATTGCTCTGTAAAGCACTTGTCCGTTGTCATAGCACCCGTTTTAACCGTCTGTCGGTGTCGCACATGGAGATCTGTGTATGTGCCCGTGTCTGAAAACAGCAAAGTGACTGTGAAAAGTGGACTGGTTATGTAATAAAATAGTAAATCTGCTATTTTTCTAAAATCGCGAAAATATGGCACAAATCTTTGAATATATATACTTTAGAGCGAACGTTTTAAACTCATATCTGCTTCTGGGGAGGTCCCTGGAACAACATATTTTCAGGCGGCCAATTACATGTATATTTTTGGGTGGCCCTTGACATGAAAATGTTTGAGAACGACTGAAACATAGAAACATGGCTTTTTCAGAAAACCGTCGGGATTTAGCAGACATTTTGTAGAATCGTCCTCGGGTCTAAAAATGGGTTAAGTGTGAAATGGGTTACAGGGTACGACGGACGTCCCTCACCAGAATGAGCAAGAGATCGCTTCCTTTGGTAGTGCTGCTGCTCCAGCTGAGGATCAGCCCCGGGTCTGAGGGCCACACGACCCGGCCCGCGGTTACTGGTCACAGCTACTGGTTTCCCTGCAAGAATGACCAGGAAAATGCATGTATTAGGAACGCATTTGGTTTGATTGGATGTTTATGCGTAGTATAATAGTGCCATGATGAGAATGTGTTGGTTCTAGACACACACACACACACACACACACACACACACACACACACACACAGTAGATAGTCCCCTTGCCTTTTAGCTCTGGTCGATGTCTGATCCCCACAGACACAAAAAAGCAGTCCATGTCCACATGAAGAATGCAGGTCTTAACCCTTAGAGATGCCAACGTGCCTAACACAAATACACACAAAGCATAATATAGAGGAAGAAATTGTCAGTATGCAATTAATAGTACATTAATGAGATTAAGATTTGTCTGTTTCGAAATGCTAATCGCAAAAGAACACAAATACTGGTTTTGATGTGCACTGGCGAATCGGAGGTGTTCACATGAGCTACATTCCAATACCCAACATCTCGGCCACTCGCTCACTCACACTCGGTCACTCCATTTCACTGTTACATTGAAATGGGTGACCTGATGAAATATATGACGAGTGGACGTCGCATAAACGCCAGTGTCCGAACATAAATCATTGCGGTTTGTTTAGCAGAGTTCAACCTAGCGGTATTTACAATTTACAATTTACAATTTAGGCATTTAGCAGACGCTCTTAATCCAGAGCGACTTACATTAAGCACCAGTATTTAGGGCACCTATTTAAATAAATAAAAACTCCATATACGTTATGTGAACCACAAGATGGTCACATATTTCGGCAGGTCACCACTTTCCCCGTAACACTGCCATGCTGGAGTGATCGAGTGTGAGTTAGTAGTTAAGACTCATCACTTTCCTTCCTGAAACAGTTCTGACAGGGTTTCTTTTTCTGCCCGAAAAACAATAAAAAGGCAATGCCAATAGTTCTAAGCAAACACGTTTTCATGTATGGTCCCATCAAATATATTGATGTCAAGTTTTTTTTTAGGACCATGGTGAAATAGAAAACACATTTATTGTGCAATGAAAATATTTTAGGAACACAATGGCACCACAGAATAGGTACCGTAGTTATTCTGCAATGCTGCTTGCAATCAAACTGTAAATCACAAAATCCTATTTGTCATAATCATGCAACGATCCAGAATACAGCAGCGATATGCATACATTACATTCATTGTCTTCTCAACCTAAATTACAGAAGATGCATTGCCTGCATGTCGACATCAACATTACTAGGCCATCAATGAGATAGAATTCTCCCACGGCAGATCAAAGGGAGTTGTGGGGGTTGGTAAGACATGAGTAAATTTAAATCATTGTTGAGAACGGACTATGCTCTCTCTCAGTGATTCTCAACCAGAGTCTGTTGTCTCTCTCTCTCTCTCTCTGTTATATTATTCTTATATATATTTTCATATATTAATTAGAATTATCCCCTTCAGGACGGGGAACCCTTACCGAGTGCCACGCTACGGACTTGTAGATCTGCTATTTTTGAAAAATCGCAAGATGTGGCGCAAATCTTTCAATGTATATTCTTTCGGAGCAAACGTTTTTAACTCAAGTCTTTGCTTCTGGGGGGGGGGGGGGGGGGTCCCTGGAACAGCATATTTTCAGATGGGGGTCGGCGGCCAATTACATACATTTTTGGGGGTCCTCGACATGAAAATGTTTGAGAACAGACATAGAAATATGGATTTTTCAAGAAAACTGTCAGGATTTAGATTTTGGTCTAACTCTAATTTGCCTCCTGTGTGAATATGATGGGATAGGTTAGGTGTACGCTACTGTATTTCAACTTAACCCATTCTGGACAGGAACCCGTTTTGGTGTTTTAAGCATTATGTTATACTTTAGCTATTGAAAAATAGCAGATCTACAAGCTCATAGCACGCCACCGAGTGTCGCGCTACGAGCTTGTAGGTCTGCTATTTTTGAAAAATCGTGGAGAGCCAAATACTGGCAATAGTGGTACTTGGTGGAAAAAAGGAGGAGAACCACTGCTCTCTCATATCAGTAGTGCTGATTACACCCGTGACAGCCACAGAGTGGCTACATTATGTGTGTTTTGAATCCATCCAATGACATGTTTACTAGAGCCCGCAAACAGACTTTATGAACACCACAGCACATGCTGTTCAAAGATAAAGGCACTCATTAAAAGAGTGAAGAACAAGTCGCGGCCCGACTTCTTGAGTGTGGAAGAGAACCGATCTATAGGGAAAAAGCAATACTAATCCACACAACTGCCGTCCGTGCCTTTCCTACCTTGGCTCTCGGCCGCAAATGTCTTCAGTCGATCTTTGCCGGGAAAGGTGGCTCTCCCTGCGGTCCGCCGTCTGCTGTGTAGTTCATTAACGTACTCTGAGAAACCGATTCTCCATGTGGAGATCTGGTGGTAGCGCGAGTGCGAGTAGTACTCTGAGATAATGCCGCCCGACGTCTGCGCCGCCATCTGTTCCACAGACGACACGACGCTTTTGTCAGCGGGAGCATCGGATGGACAGGTACTGGCCGATAAGTCGTTTGTTTTTGGCGAGGTGGAGTTTGATGAAAAGGCATTGTGGTGGTGGTGACCTCCGTTCAACCGAACAACAGCAGAGGACGAAAGGGAGGCAGAGGAGGAGGAGGAATGCGTCTTTCCAGGGGTGGTGGTGGAGGAGTCTGACTGACTTGGCGGCTGAGGAGGGCAGGGATGAGGTGGCGACGGTGGGTGGGAGGCTTTGGTGGCGATGGCCTCCTGGTATGTAGGCGGCGGGGGTTTGGCTCTCTGTTCACCGGCTACCTGCGAGTTGGCCAAGGGCGGAGGAACGAAGGAAGGGTCAGACGACTGCCTCGGAGGGCTGTGGGGGAAAATGTACGGGTCTGGTTTGGACTGGTGGTGCACTGGGGGGGGGCTCGTGGGTCTATACTCTGGGCTCTTGAGTCGACACCGGGGCCTGTCCTTGTCGCAAGTGTTTTGATCAGGACTGGGGGAAAGATCCAGAGGCTTTAAGGCACCATTGACGGGGTGAGTATGTCCATTGGTTAGGGGCGTTTCCTCAGAGGGATCTTCACTTCTACATTGTTGCACTCCGTTCATTTTAGAGTGGAGTGTCAAGTCTAAAGAGGTCAGAGATCCATGTGATCCATTTCTGTGAAACAGAAAGAGAGAGAGAAGAGGGATCAACGAGAGAAACAAATGCAAGATTTGTGTCTTGATTATAGTGACAAAACACACTGGCAACGTTGTACAGAAGACATTTAAAAGGAAACTCACAATTTTGTGTCCCGTTCCCTGTAGCTATGCTGGAGGGAATTGAAGGACAAGGTGGTCTGAGGTGGTGTGTGGCTTGCTTTGCACTGGAGACTGGGGTTAGAGGGCATGATACTCGACTTTGTGTGACTGTAAGGTGGGGGTGGCCGGACGCAGTTCAACATAGTGCTTGGTTTAGAGACGGGGTGTGATGCACTCGAGTGCTTCGGGTGTGCACTGTTGTGCCTGGCCTGAGGGCCCTGGTGGATGGACGCCGAATGGGTCGACTGGGGACTGGGAAAGCCAGGGTGAGGGTGGAAGTTGTCTGGACGCGTCTGGCTGCAGTCGGGACCGGGGGAGTTATTCTGCCGACTGGATAAAAGCTTCTCGTGGTTGAGGACGGGGGCCTGCAGCACGCTGCCCTGTGGCGGTTGAAGGTTTGGATGGAAACTGTGCAGCGGCAGTGCATGGCTGGGTCCGGCCGTCTCATGGTTCTGATGCAGTGCATGGCTGGGTCCGGCCGTCTCATGGTTCTGATGCAGTGCATGGCTGGGTCCCGCCGTCTCATGGTTCTGATGCAGTGCATGGCTGGGTCCGGCCGTCTCATGGTTCTGACGCAGTGCATGGCTGGGTCCGGCCGTCTCATGGTTCTGACGCAGTGCATGGCTGGGTCCGGCCGTCTCATGGTTCTGATGCAGTGCATGGCTGGGTCCCGCCGTCTCGTGGTTCTGATGCACATTTGCACTGGGGAAGCTCAGGCCTTTCTGTTTGGCGTAGAGCTGGTACTGCAGGTGAGACAGGAGACGCCCAGCCTTGAGGCTGTTTTTAAAACAAAAGATGTCAAATTAAACAATTAACTGTTTAGGCATTTAGCGATTTACAGCAAGCAGGTAATACATCAAATTCATAGAAATAGTAATAAACCAATAACCTATATTATCAATATCAGTTTAAAAGTATAATATCTCTGCTGTCTGGAGGAAACCTCATAACTCCAAAATGTTCATTTTTCAGGAAATGAAACATATACATTTTTCAGGAAATTAAGAAAACCTTATATTTTTTTTTAAACAAAGCAATACAGCCTCATCAAAGTTGGTGTTGTAACTTTATATATTGTCAATTGCTTCCTTGTGAGGGGGAGAGGTGGTGGAGTTAGTTGCTTTAGCAGACATTTTGAGGGTCCAATGGAGTTTTTGTCCAAAGCACTTTTTACTACTTTCCATTAGTTCAATATTTTCACACACATACACTGTAGTGTAGATGTAAGGGGGGTTCAATAGCACTGATTGATAAAATAAATAAAAACAATCTGTACATTTAAACTATACACACTGTAGGATGCCAGGTCTGCAAATGAACCTGGCTAGTCTACATAACATGCCATCTAAATTACACTTTAGCCTTTGCATAAGCCTGCAAGGCCATCAAGGCTATAGGGCAAGAGCTACGGGTTACGGTGAAGTCTGAAGTGGTGAGCCTTCAAATTACGGTGGAAGATAGGGGGTTAGTCTGCAGTTCTAACGGCAATGGGGAGTTCGCTCCACAGTTGGGGAGCCAGAAGGAAGAAGAGTCTGGGACACGTGGAGTGCTGTCCCGGATGTTTTAGGGAAGGTTCTGACAGTTTCCTCGTGTTCGCTGATCTGAGTGAGCGGGAGGAGGTTGTAGGACTGGATCAGGCTTTGAAGATATGGGGGTGCCATAGCTTTGGTTGCTTTGTAGGCCATCATATGTTTTGTACTCTGTGCAGGCAGTAACTGGGAGCCAATGGAGGGAGCAGAAAAGGGGGGGAGATGTGACCATTTTGGCTGGTTGAAGACCAAGCATGCTGCGGAATTCTGGATCATTTGGAGGGGCTTAAGTGCACATGCCAGGAGGCCAATAAGGTGCGAGTTGCAGTAGTCAAGTTTTGATATGACTGATGTCTGAATACGGAGCTGGGTGGGCTGACTGCTGGGTGAGGAAGGGTCCGTTCCTTCGAATGAAGAATGTAAACCTTACAGGATCGAGTGGCCGCTGCAATGTGTGCCTTGAAAGAGAGCTGAATGTCCAGGGCAACACTAAAGCTGCTATAAGCAGTAATGTCAAAATTTTAATGACCTTTTTTTTTGGTATTCAGACAGCCAGCAAAACATTTTAGTCTCTGTGACACATCGAGGGGCCGCAATCTGCATTCAAAGATGTTCCTAGAAGCTTTGTCATTGGTCGAAAAAGAAAAAAACTGGTCGCAATGACTAACCAATCAGGAAGCAGACAGGCAAATCGACCAATGACAAAGCCTCTAGGAAAATCATTGAATGCAGATTGCGGCCTCTAGATGCGTCACAGAGACAACCTTTTTGGGGGAAGTTTTGACATATTATTGCTTATAGCAGCTTAAGGCCCCTTTTACAGTGGTTGGGAACTGGTTCTTAGTCCAAAATGGGAACGTTAATCATGAATTGACTGGGCAAAACCATACATATATTAAATTGTTTATAGGATCAATATACCGCTAACTAAGTAAATTCATATACGATAAACCTTCCACAGTAGTAGCTTTTTCATATATTGTTTTGCATATTATCCTAGATAGTGCCTAATTTGCATATTGAAATGTACACTTTCAGAACACTTTTACATTTTTACCTATTCAAGGCCTACTGTAGCTGAAAATTACAAAATGTGTGATAAATATGAAAAAGCTACACCTGTGGAAGGGTTATCATGTATTAATTTAATTTACTTATATTGACCCTATAAACATTTTATTTATTTATTCTGCTATATAAATATTTGAAGTTTTTCATAAAGGTCAGGATTTAGAATCGGCCTCAGTCCAAAATGGGCATTGCTGATCCATGTTTCCTGGCAGCCTGTTTGGATTTTGAGAAATTATGTGTACATTTTGAAACTTTGACGAAAGGGTGGTGCAAAAGGAAAGTCCAAAAGGTGACAAAAGTCTGTAGGGTTCATCCCCTGGGAAACATAAAAGTACATAGCAAATTCCATAGGCTTGTGTAGCCGGACAACCGGACATCACCAACCGCCTTTAGATATGTCTGGAGACATCTATATTCAATGTAGGGGATATTAGGACTACATATACTGTAGTCGTTAGGCCACCAAGCATCCCATAGGCCGGGGGTCATTTGCTCTGGAATTCTGGCTAGTTAACGACAGCTGTCAGTCAGGCCAACTGAGGATAGACTACATCTCATAGTCTGGAAGGACGCTTGCCCTGCCATCAGTTCGCCGTTGCTAGGCCAACCAGCTGACTGACAGTCTGTAACACATCTGTCTTTTGGACTGGCTCCGCTGTTGTGGACCTGCCGAAACATTTACTGTATATAACATTCAAATGTAACTAACCTGTCAGTGATCCACTCTGGCCGGACGACCTTCTCCCCCTTGAGCTCCTGAATTTTGGTGTTGGGCAAATTATTGGCAATGATGTGGGTGGTCTTGGCTCGGGAATAGTAGACGTGGTACTGGCCCCCGTGCAGCATCATCAGCCGCCGCATCTCATCGGCACTCGGTTCTATTCCGAAACGACAGGACAAACGATTAAAAAACTAAACGATCAAAAAATAGCAAGAACCAAAACAAAGTTATCCTGCTTGCTTGTCACCTAGGCCCATAAACATGATGGATAGGCCGACTAATAAGGTGGAAAGCCCATCAAGTTGAAGCCAAGGGCAGACATTCCACAGACTAAGGCTATAATCTTTCCCTGTAGAAGTGAAATCTGAAATATGGTTAAATTCATGAATCACTCTAAAACTATGGTGATTGAAGCGTCAGACTTTATGCAATACTATAAATATAAAGCAGAACCATGGCTTCTAATACAAGGTAAATCGTACATCAAACTATCACCTTTTTAATGTAAATAAGTTTATATTGTATGTAATATAAAACAGCGAGGTTCTCGCATAAGCCCCTCTGGGGTTTCTTACCTCACTAATCTGTCAACTTTCCTATGGAACTTACTGTATCATACTATGCATGTATATACTGTTGTGCAAATCAAATGTATCTAATCAAAATCAGGTTGCAAATGAACAATCTCACGCTTAAACAAATATCATCGCACAATCTTCTCCAAGGCACACTCGTGGAACATGCTGGAGGAAACAAATCACCTTCTAGATAGACACAGGGTCTGGATAATCAAGCATACATTTCAACTTACAAGAAATACACATTAACAATGTTGGCTAACTTAGCTCATTTACCAGAATGTCATGAGATTCTTTCATAGCGAACGTTTTTAACTCAAATCTTTGCTTCTGGGGGTGTCCCTGGAAAAACATATTTTCAGGTGGGGGTCCGTGGTCAAATACAGATTATTCTGGGGATCCTTGACATGAAAAAGGTTGAGCACCACTGACAGAAAACTTAGACGCCATTTTTTTAAATTGGCCTCAGTTTAATTAATGATATTTATTTTATTTTAGCACACACACACACACACACACACACACACACACACACACGTATTGAACTGCTCGTTTTTTCGAACTCTAATTCTTCTGGGATTCCATAAGGACGGAGTGATGAAGGCCTAAAATCAATAACACAGCAGTCATAGCAGGAGCATGCTGCAAGCAGACCTTCATCACGCGGTGGTTATTCTTAACCCATTCTGAACGGGGACTCATTTTGGTGTTAGCATTATGTTATGCTTTAGCCATTGAAAAATAGCAGATCTACAAGCTCATAGCGCGCCACCGAGTGGCGCGCTACGAGCTTGTAGGTCTGCTATTTTTTGAAAAGTCGAAGAACGACTGACATTTTTAGAATCTGATCACAGGTCAGAATGGGTTATAATCAGACCAGTGTGTGTCCAGTGGAAACCTCGTATGAATCTGATCTCAGGTCAGAATGGGTTAAGAGATCTTTTACATATCCAGTCTATCATGCACATACAGTAACGGCAGACAGAAAGCATGGATCAATGGGAAAGAGAGGGAGGTCAGGCGAGGGTAGAAGTGTGGGCAGCAGAGTTACAGACAAACAAACAATGAGAAAGAATGACTGAGTTGAAAGAACAAAAGCAGTGGCGCATAGTCAGAACTATAAGTCTTTAAATTCCACAGTGTACACCAACGCTTATGTCTATTAGCTGAACTTTAAATGACCTCACTGACTCTACCGTGCAGGTCTATGAATATAGATAACGGCTTTCATTAGGATGAAGGGATGATGGTGATTATATATAAAGGAAGATCCGGCTGCAAGTGCCTGCCTGATCTTTCTAAATCCAATAGATATAACAGTGTTAGAATTAGATGGAGTAGTGTTACCTGTATACCCATTGACATAGATGGACACTCCACTGAAGATGTTGGAACATGCCCCATCCTTCTGTTTTTCTCTCGGTGCGTCCAATTTAAACTGTTCGTCCAGCTTGAACACCTTGGCAGCCTTGTATCCCCCCTACAGAGACAGAAGTGGAACAAAGAGATACGGTGAAGGGGAGACTTCTAGCTTGAAAACCGCTCTGCTTACAGAACCAGTGGCCTTCAATGGCCAGTAATATGGATTATTTTAAGAAACTACATTATAAACAAATAAGTTGCAAAGAAAAACGAAAAACGTAAGTTGAACCAAAAAGGTACCAAGGCACTATAAAAAGCTTTTGGTTTTATGGCTAATGCATGGCAAAACATAAAAAATGTACCCACACGAGTACACGTTGCAGCACACGGCATTAAAAGAAATTATTCATTCAGCTATGTATGTTCACCTATGTTCATTGTTCCACAGTTTATCTGCGTAACTTTAGATTAAATAACATATGTAGCTAATAAGATGTGTACCAATTAACTTACTGAACAGAAATAATTAAACTACAACCAATCCAGTTCTTACACTCATATATATTTTTTTCTTAGTAGTATCTCTAGCTACCAAAGGACAATGACACGTACCAGTGTCGAATGAACAAAGAATGTGAAAATATACTGACTGACAGAGGGAGTGACTATTGAGCATATAAAGCATTTATTCGCTTTTGCATTACTTGTGTCCTTTTAACCCATTCTGGACGGGAACCCCTTTTGGTGTTTTAAGCATTAAGTTATACTTGCTATTGAAAAATAGCAGATCTACAAGCTCTGAGTGCCGAGCTTGTAGATCTGCCATTTTTGAAAAATCGTGAAAATGTGGCACAAATCTTTGAATATATTTATATTCTTTCAGAGCGAACATTTTAACTCAAATCTTTGCTTTTTTTGGGGGGGGGGGGGTTCCTGGAACAACATATTTTCAGATGGGGGTCGGCGGCCAATTACATATATTATATATATGTAATGATATATTATCATTGACATGAAAATGAGAACATTGAATAGAAACATTTTTTCAGACAACTGTCAGGATTTAGAAGACATTTGTAGAATCGTCCTCAGGTCTAAATGGTGTTAACAGGAACACAAAACAACAACTGAGATACCTACCCTCTCAGCCCAACCATTGTCATCACTGGCATTGGCTCTCTTCCTTTGCCATCCATCTCGACTCATACTGAGCCACCTGAAAGGATTATTGAAAATAGATTTATAATCCACTATTCTACAGGCAGAGAGAAGACTCCAGCATTAGTAATTAATACAAAACATCAAGACAGATAGAACATTATAAATCAATGTTACTGTATTGCAATTATTAATTAGCCGTTGGGGTTCAGTCCCCATGCATTCAATATATAAACCGCCAATCAATCTTCCGAATTAAAGAGTTACAACCTTTGGCATGATTATGGATGACATATCCTCCCTATTAAGAGTGTAACTGAAATCAATATCTTATCCATGGCACGGCAGATCATTTTACAATACATGGTGGCCATTCTGATCTGGTCAGGGTTGGGTGTGTGGACTATGTTTCTGAACATGCCAACAAGCCATTTCTTCCAACAGTGAGTGTGATATATACTGTACATACGTGTGTGTGTGTGTGTGTGTGTGTGTGTGTGTTATTTGCATTACAATCAGCTCTGGCATAAAGCATGAACCATGAAGGTGCATTTATAGTAGAAAGTAAGATCACAGCCCGTCAGAATAGGGACACATCATCACTGAACAAAAAACAGGAGTGCACTTCTACTGAAATATTGGACTTTAAACGGTTTCTCTTGTAAGTAAACCCACAATAATATTGTATTCTTCTTTTTCCACATTATACATGAAATGTTACTAGCCTAATTACACAAAGTGGCCCTCTTACATTTTACAGCCCAGGGTCACTGAGGGCATGTTGGACCCTGACCTGAGAATAAACAGGACTTATAGCCGAATACTATTGTAACGTTCAAGCGCGAGGAGCAGGATGCAAGGGAATTTGTTAAGACAGCAGGTCCTTACATTAAATTCAGACATATAAGAAGTATTTATTATGTTATGAAATAATTTGATCCTGAGAATAAAAGCTGTCATAAATTAATAACAATGTAATAGTTGTAGCAATATTTTACAGAAACACTAGTCCGTATATTTTAATTTACAGTAAAAGACATATAGCCTACTACTTAATTTGAACAACAGAGCTAGTTCATTAAAGTGGCTTAACTGTTCCACACATCATGATCATGGACTGGGTGTCTGCAGGTGCAAGGCACTTGGACACTTTTTATTTGTAGTTCTTTATTAACTATAACTACGATATATATAATATAACCCAAGGACAGGAGAAGAGGTCTCACCGAGCCTGACCAAGGGCAAGCCCCGGGGCAAGACAGGCTGGGTTAAAAGCCAGCAGCATGTCACTCGCTCAGTGCAAGCCAGAATTATTAAGCAGGCAACGTGTAGACACTAGACAGTTGACCACTGGCTCTGTAGATCAGGCTAAATGTGAGCTAACCGTAACGTTAGTTAATCATGTGTGTCGCAGCGCCACGACAACGAACACTGTCAATTTCCAGCAAGTGAATTATACATGGTCTTTTGTGCATTAAATAGTCTGCACAACTGCCAGACAATGAACCGGTTGCACGGATCCAAGTGTGTTGAAGTGTGAACACAATGTTAACCTAACGTTATCCGCACCATCAGCTGTAAATAAACAACAAGCCCAAAGTGTGTCGGTCGGTTCCCCCCAGCGGAAGTCACTTGCTTACCTTTTTATCCCCTCAAACAGGCTTTGCTAGCCAGACTTCTGCAGAGATCCAACAGCCTAGTATAAATGTCGTGCTGCACACGGAGCAGATCACACCATGGGCTGGCTGACGCCAAGCAGGCGATCTCAACGAAGACAGTTTAGATCGACTTCTTAACCTTGACTTTATTGAGCTACAGGCGCATTCTGCTGAAGCGTGGTCCCATTATTTTGTCATACGTCCATGGCTCTTCAAGAATTTCGCTCGCCCTCCCAATCCCTGTGCTCGGTGTGCTGCTCTCCATTTCTGGCCGCCTGATCTCTCTCTCGCTCTTTCCGACTCACACAGCCACGCACAGGGCTCCGCCTCTTGTTTTGCTCTCGGGCTTCACATCATCACGTTGTCACGGCGCCATCGTGTGGAGCGCCGAGCTCATAGATAAGAAGATCGGCTGTTTTGACGCAGAGAGCACGAAGGCATGCTTCCGTTTCTCACTTAATTCTCACATGACACTGATGACAGAGTCACAGATACTACATACTTACCTCAAAAAATCGATCGGGATAGGTTAATATTATGTTTGTGAACTGAAAACACGTTGAGGGAACAACTGGTCAGACAGTGAGTGACCTGACCAGTCTAGACCAAGGCAGGCGGCTGCTGCTGCTTCCCTGCGACAGCCTAAGCCAGCCATCAAACAGACTGTATTCTCTCTCTCCCCTTTGTGTAACTGTCTGGCATCATGATGGCACAGTTGTCCTCGGAAACCCTGGCTGGCTCGTGCACAGACTAAGTCACTGATGATCAGACCCGGCCGTGACGCAGACGGTACGTGGGGCTTGCTTGTGTTGCAGAATTAGCCTACTGAAAAAGAGCATCCGAATATGGTGTCCCAATTTCACACGGCAGACGGTGTGACATGAGGTAACTTACACAACACAGACCGACCACAGTCACACAGTGCTTTTCCAGAGTAGCTACCCTTCCACCGTATTATTTATTTATTATCAGAAGCAGGTGGGCCGTGTCAGCTCCTCACATGTTCCTATTGTGCTGAGCTCAGGAGATGGCCATTATGGCCATGAGGCCAGTTAATTAATATTCTGTGAAGTTTAATCAATGCACTAAATAACCTGTAATACAAAATCGACCAGAGCAGTAACCTAGTATTTCCTGAACAGTAGCTTATTTGTTGACATATTGCTTGTTAGAATAAACGTAACTAGGTCATAGATAGTCCTGCAAACTTTGTGGTCTGGAGAATAATTTTTAAAAAAACTATAGATAGTTGAACTACTTTACAAATGGGATATTATTGATCTATGGCTTGTCATGCCCCTCAGAGCCCCTTATTGGCTGCTCTCTTTAACTGTTGCTATGGTACCAGACATAGGATGCTGAGGTTTCGCATGCTGACTTTCTATTGGTGGAGAAGGAAGTAGTCTTCTACAGTGATGGAGAATCAGAAAGAGTCAGGTCTCTGAAGAATGACTAATGAAATGAATCTCTCTCTCTCTCTCTCTGCTTTGTCTCCCTGTACTGGGTTTTTTTCCAAAAAGACAAAGAGAATTAGTAATCAAATAATCCATCCAAGATATATTCAAATAATAAAACATCACATAAAGGGCAGGCAGCATTAAAGGACTGAACCTGTCCACCAGATGCCAAGGAGTCTTCGGGGGACATCACAAAGCCACTGATTCAATGAGACAGTCTCTGTCACTTGAGGTAAAATATCAAAATCAAAATGCCGACCCAAATATGGCATAATTAAAGGTAAAGCCACTACACACTACTATGCTTTTGGTTTGGCAGTTGGATTTTTGCCCCTGGAAAATAGCTTCCTCTGTGGTCTCAATAGCACATTTGTTGTGCTATTGTTGTGCTATACGGTTTAATTATTTATTTATAGCCCAAACATTTTTTACTGCCTTTTTAAATTCCCAATTTAGTCGTATGCCAATGAATGACTCCCCGCACGTATTTCTGTGTTGTCAATGCTGTTGTATGATCCTATACTGACTAACGTCACGTGCCATTGAGGAGTCCCTCCTGAAATACTCCCTGCTGACAGGTGCCGCCCCAGCCTGTAGGAATATGTGCAACGACCGATATCACCCACAAACACGACCCCCCCACGACAAAGTCAGATGCACCACAATGGATTTAAACCCACAACCTCCTCCGTGGGCAGGGACTTTACCACTGCACCACGCCGAGCGTTGAACGTTGAGCTATGTTAATCCAAATTATACTCTGTGTAGTCTGTAGTTTGCTGGTGTCACTTGCAGAAAATAACTGACTGTCACACTTGAAAATCAGTTCTTGTCAGCAAGCGAGCAAGTATTAAGCTTAACTCTGAAATGGTAGAGCCTTCTGCGGGGTCCTCTCACCTCATCAATTTTCTCACTTATTCAATATGATTAAATTGAAGGTTCTATTCATACTACGAATTACTGTACATTCATTCTGCAATGGGAGAGCATAAAAACGTGCTGACGTCACTCCAGACTTGAATAAAAGTAGTAAAGACTGAAGTCTTTGATGCTCTGATGAAGGCACTAACATGTTAGTCTTACTCCTAACTCCTCCTGGCTAATATAAAGCAGAGCTTTCTGCATCTTTTAGTCTGGAGTCACCATGTTTCTTTTACTGGGGCACATTCTGTCATGGTAGAGCACCCAACCCAAATGTAGAGGAACATTGACTGTAGATTAATGTTATGACAGTATGAAAGCAAGTTGTACTAGTACTAAATAATCTAAAGAATTCTCACAGAGGATTGGAAGTAATTTTTTACCAGAGGAGTACTACTTCAGCTCCATTTCACATAGATACAATCTATTACACAATTCAACACTTAAACAGCAACAAAAATATTTTTTGCATAGAAAAAAATCTTCAATGTTGGATTCTATTCTAGACTAATCAACCAATTAGGTTGCTTAGGATCCCCCCCCCCCCCCTTTTTTTCATAAAAACTGAAAATACATAAATTATTGCACAATAAAAAGTCACAAAAGGTGAAAATATCACAGTTTTAAAAAGTCCAAATGTCATTAAAAAAATCAATCACGAAGGCAAAAGATCTGGATTTGTTTGCTACTTTGGATGAAGTGGTATTTCATTTCACAAGATCCAAGATCCCCAAATCCACTGTCCACTTTGTTTTACATTACTCCAATGAGTCTGTCAGAGCGCTTTTCTTCGGGTCTAAAATAAATGAATGTGAGCGTCCCATGTTTGAGTCACAATGGAAAGTTTGGCAAAAGTCAAAGTCATTAAAATCCGCAGTTCACACATTTGGTCGGGTTCATTCCACTATAACGATTGTTGACATGGTTCGGTAATGCTCGAAGGAGTTCGGAGATGTCACCGTTGTTGTTTTTGTATGGGACATTTTCAGACAGGCTGGGGGAAAAAGAGAGGCCACAGTTTGTAGTATTTTCACACAATAAGTCCCTGGGTGTGGTGGTGACCCTAGAATCCAAATGATGATGGGCACCATAACAGTCCACCACCCTCCAGTACTTGGCAGCGCAGTGTGTCCTGGAGAAACCCAGTCAAGCTGCAAAAGTGATGAGACTCCAGGCCTTCGTCACATATCAGTATCAGTTTAAGGCCTTGGTGTGGCAGACAGTAGACAGGCTGGGTTGCATCCTCTGATTCGCTAGTTGAGTTTGGCACTGATACGTATCCACTGGAGAGCCTGTCTGGTGTACTGGACAGCATGAGAAATACTACTATGGAGGGTCAGTGGCCCCGAAAGAGTATTTAAGTAGTTGAAGAATTCTGGAATGAATAGTAAAGATAAAGAAAAAAGTGATTAAATAACATAAAAATGCCCCCAAACTATTTAGAAACATGCACATTGATTTGTTCCTTTGGGCTTCCTCACCTTTATTCTCTTTGGCAAGGTTGTCTGCCACCTCCCAGTACTCGTAACTGTACAGGACACTGTTGGTGATGTTTAGGTGGTTTGCTGCCATCTGGTGGATACGTTGGGGAATGCTGATGAGGGAGGGGGCAGCGCTGCCCCCATGTGACCCTAGGCCCAGGTGTTTGGGGTTGGGAGAGAGTGACGAGGGTGGTCCACCTGTACCTCTGGGAGCAAAGACAAATGCACAACTGAAAGATAATAAGAGACACACATTGAAGGGATATCTATTTGAATCAAATAGGGGGGAGGAGGGGGAGAATGAGCTGTCGGCTTACTTTCCAGAGTCATTCCAGAAAGGGGATGATGTCATAGGCACTTTGGGAGAACTCTGTAAAGACAAGAATCAAGAATCAAGAATCATATAGCCATCTAAATCCACCCAGCCCTTTCAATCAATTCAAGCATGTTATGTGAAGCAACAATACAGTATATTTGGAAAAAAAAATACCTTAAAATAGTCCAGAAGAGCTTTGGAGTATTTGAGCGCGTGGTCCTTCTTCAGCCGAAACATCTGCCAGTAGAGGAGCGCGAGACACCTGAAACTGTTGTAAACATACAGTTAGGCAATCAACTGATCAAGCAAACATTAGAGGGAGAACAATAATTCATCGCAAATGTGACGGTGCCTCCTCGGCCAGATGATGGATGAGGTGTAAACAGAGACGGGCGACGTACGCACCACAGAACAGCCAGCTGCTTGTCTTCCTGCCTCGCCCCCGGGCCAGCGTGGCTCTTCAGCCTCATAGCGTACCTGAAACCACAAAATGCCAGCCTCACTTTGCGTCCATCGTTATGTACACAACAGTATGTGCCTGTGAAATGTCTGGTCTACATATCGTCGCTGTCAACTGGAAATCTTATTGTCCATACAGACGATGAAGTCCAAGTTTATTTAGTAGAGTTTCGAGCAAGCCGACAGCATATTCCCCTAACAACAGCTTTGCATGTCCTTTCAGTCAGCTCGTCTCCTCCAAAAGATCTCCCTTTCAATCACTGTATATCTTAATTTCTAAGCAGGAATTCACACAGAGGTGGTGTCATGCCCCCTGGCCAGGGCAAACCAGTGCTTTGTCTATACAGGTGGGGTGTGGGCCCCTGAAATGGGTGACACTTAAGTTCCGAGACTGACCACCCACAATAGTGCGTGTAAGGCAAATGTCACATTGAGATATGCATAGAATCATGAACTAAATTGGTAGATCAATATTTGACAGTCCATAACAATGTCCAAAACCTTGTTTTCACAAAATGTTAAAAATGATGTGTTTCAATGGTTCTAAAGCTCACAAGCTCTTTCGATTTTTAGGATAACCTTTTCATAGTTTTTGACAATTTCTTTTAACAAAAATGCAAGAATAGTGAAAAAAGCCAATCTAAGCTCACACAACGTACTTTGACTTTGACCTCTAAATTGATAATAAACGTGATACTTGTATATCAGCTATTTTCGCTGCCTTTGCGAGACACATACTGTACAAAACAAAATAGGACATGAATTCATGCCATCCTTTTTTGCACAGTATTTGACACTGTTGTCTCACCTGATGAGCTCCACTGTCTCGGAGTACATCGTGTAAGGAGACTTGGCTTCCAGCGGCCCCTCTTCCATGGCTTTCCCACACTCCATGAAGGACAGAGCAGCATCAACATAGTTCACCGCCTTCCCCAACTTGTCCACCTGGCAAAAGGCACATCCAGGACGGTGGTGGTGGTGAGTTAAAGGATATTTATTTCACTAATACTGTTAATAGTTTTTTAGTAAAAATGTAAACAACACTCAGGAATCGACTGTGTACTGTGTACCACCAGTTTGGTGTATTTTGTTGGGTACGTCAGAGAGAGCTCACCATGGCATCGGCACGGTGTTTCATCCGCTTGGCCTCGTGCATGTAGTACTCAGCGTGGTGTGGACTAGAGAGGACGGACAGAGAGGTTCACAGAGACCGTGATTCACACTTTTTAAACACAGCATCATCCCCCAAAGGCTGTTAAACTTTAACATGGCAGTGTTAAAACGGGTCATTCACGATGGAGTCAATGTTGGCTAAAATTGTGCGGTTAAAAAGTCAATGGATGGTTGAATTTAATTTGTGAATCTTTCAAATCAATGTCCATACTTTGAAATGCAATAAAAAAGTAAAATATCACACCCGTGTTAGGTGAGGGGCACTCTTATGTTATTTGCTCAGACACTATGACGTAAAATTATCCATTCATTGTCAATGGGAATTTAATGTTTGTGTAAGACAAAAATAGACTCTAAGCCGATTTGCTCATACACTGACGTAAAATTCTCCATTCATTTTAATGTTTGTGTAGGACGAAAGTCTACCGATTTGCTCAGACACTATGACGTTAAATTCTCCATTCATTTTCAATGGGAATTTAATGTTTGTGTAAGATGAAAATCTACACCAATAGCTGGATATAGGAGGGGCTAGCCCCCCCTCAAAAATACATGTCATAGAATATAAGCATGCAATAACCGTTTTTCAATAAATTGTTGAGAAAACTTTAGCGAACCTTTGAGGATTTTTTTAAATAATATGTTTTAATAAAAGTGTTCATGGACATAAGCAGTAGGTGGCACTAATTCTCCAGTCACATTAACCGAGATATAATAATCTGTTCTGCTGCAAACTCTACTCTACTGCCTTGCAGTGTTTGCTGCTAACTCCCAGGAACCACTGTGAGAGACTCCATGCTCCGGCTTTGCTGTAAATGTATTATTTGATTGGAGTAAACAGAGTTGTCGCCACTCTCTCTCTCTCTCTCTCTCTCTTTACGTCACGTTGACTAGTTTAAGGGCCTCTGTCTGTATCCTGTCTGTCTCAAAATAACAAGCATATGCCTGGGATTCTAGGATCATGCGCGGCCGGCCGGCCGGCCCACTGTGCGGACACAGTGGACCACAGAGATCACTTACGGGTCATGACTGGGTATGGTGGCCTTCTGCCCTCCCGATTGTCTCATAGGGGGGTGCCAAGAACCGGACACCAGCTGCTGCAGCTGCCCTGCTACTACTCCTGTGCACTCCACCTCCATCTTGGGCTGCATTGGAAGAGCAAACATTAGTCGACCAGTACTACAGTACATACAGTATATAAGAAGTATATTATGGTATATTAAAATAGAATATATATATTACACACACACACACACACACACACACACACACACGCATTATTTTTCTTATTGTTTTCTTTTGTTTTACCTCTGCAGCAGAATCTCCATCTCTGTCTCTTTGGCCATGTGAGTAATGCTGTTCAGAGCTCTGCACTTTGGAGGAGGACTTGGGGGGCTCAGGGCTGTCAGACAGTGGTGACAGGGGAGACAATGGTCTCTTACTGTCTAGATATTCCTCCAAGTACCTGTTGAGACCACACACACACACACACACACACACGCACACACACACACACACACACACACACACACACACACACACACACACACACACACACACACCACATCTTGTCAAGAAACTTTTAACTAACAATGTCACGTGTGTGTACTGTTCTGTCTCAGCTACTATGGGCAGTCTGTCTATCTGGAGAAGGCGTTGTTTCATTTATCCCTAGGTGGCTTAAAAAACCCAAAACAAACATCCTGTCTAGTAGTGTCAAGTAATAGTATGTCAACAATATGCTATATATATATATATATATATATATATATATATATATATATATATATATATATATATATATTTCCCCCCCCCCCTTCTTTTCCCTCTGTGTGTTAAGCATGTGCAGCAGCTATATCTGATTGGACCATATAATGTATAACCTAATTCTGATCAGTGTTTGGGTCTATTGTATTACGCCTCTTGTGCAGATCCAAATAAAATAATTCAAATGTGTGTGTGAGTGTGTGTGTGTGTGTGTGTGTGTGTGTGTGTGTGTGTGCGTGCGCACGCACGCGTGTGTAATCAATATGCTAACCTCTGACAGCCTGTGTATGTATGTGTTTGCTCATGTGACCAGGATCTTTACCCATTGTGTATCGTTTCAGTTGAGAGGTTCCGTTGAGGTTTGTGAAAGGAAGACTCCGTCTGACATTGGTCACTTCCGTAAGAGCTGTTCCTCTTTATTTCTCTGTGTGACACGCCGTTCTCAGACTGTCAAGGCCACACACACACACACACACACACACGCACGCACAAACACATTCATATATTAGCACATGGAAAAATGCATACACAAATCATATACACAAAAGCTGTCGTGCAATGAAACACTTCATTAAGAAAGAGAATATCATGTATATATGCTCAACCTTGCGTTTCCGGCGACTGTCTCTGTTCTCGGGGGCGAGGTGCCTCATGGCCTCTCTTTGCTTAGCCTTGGACGACGAAGAGCGGGACGAAGAGGCAGAATGTGGTGCACTGGCGGTGTCGGGGACCCTCTTCAGAAGGGAGAGGTCTATCTGCACCACCAGGTTTCTCAGCCCTCGCTGCTGGGAAGAGGCTGTGGCCTGCTCGCTGCGCCCGAAAGGGACCAGGGTGTAGAGTTTGCGCGCCCCGGCGCTCTGCTGTCCTTCGCCCGGAACCTCCGAAGAAGAAGAACCCCTGGGGATGACCACGTTGTGCCCGTGTGTGTCTCTGGGCCTCCCGGGGCCCAGGTGGTGGCCTCTCCTCGGGGTCTGCCTTTTGTGCGACGTGGAATCCGCTGGCACCTTGTTGGTGACGTCGGCGCAACACTCCGACTCCGAGTCGGACGCCGACGAGGAAGAGGACGAAGACGAAGCTGGGATCAGATGAGTCGGGGGGTGTGATGCCGGAGGCGAGGGGCCCGGTGCAGGGTGCAACGCTCTCTCCTCCTCCTCACTCCTCTTTTTCGTCGGCCCCTGGTGCTGACCTGGATCTCCTCGAAGGTGGTGGTGGTGGTTGCGCTCTGTGTTGGTGTGAGGTCTCTGCCGGGGCTGGACTGCCTGCGACTCGCCTCTCTGCTGCTGCTCCTTCTTCGTCCTCCTCCCCGTCTCCTCGCTCCTCCCTTGACACTCTTTCAGACCTTCCTCCTCTTGCTCCTCCTCTTCCTCTGAACTTCGGACCCAGGGACGACTCAGTAGCTGCTCCTCCGCCAGTCTCCTGTTGTCTTCCTTTCGGTAGTGCCTCTCTCTCTGCTTCTCCCTCGGCTTCTCCTTTTGTCTGTCCTCTTTTCTCTCTCTCTGCGCCCCGTCTCCCTTGGCTTGGGCGACCTCTCTGTGGTCCACTTCCCGTTCTTTGGACTGGGGCTTCTTTCGTGTGGGTTTAGTAGTGTGAGTGACGTGGACTGCAGGGGCCTGGGCTTCACAAGACTTTGTTTTAGGTTTTAGACTGGGGCTGGATCTCAAGCCCAGCCCGTCACCAGGATTGCCAGCAGTTTTGGAGGTAGATAGGGAATGTGAAACGTGACCAGCCTTTCCACTGGTTTCCCGTGCAGGGGCAGGTAAGTGCTTTGTTCTAAGTGTGAGGCTGGTTCCTGAGCTAGGCTGATATGTAGGTCTGTCGCTCGGGTTGAAACTCTGGCCAGGCCTCAGTTGCTTGGGAGTTTGCTCAAATTTCGATGGGTATTTGGCTTTGAGACTTACAGCGAGGTGTGTAGAGGTTGGTGGCACATTAGGCTTAGGCCTTGCTTTGTGGTTTTCTCTTTTCTCAGAGTTCAAAATAGGAGTGGTCTTATTTCTTACTGTAGCTTTACTTTGGTTTTGGGGTTGGTCTTGTGGAGGTTTATTCTTGGGCTTGTGTTGGGAGGGGGGCTGGATACAGGGTCTAGGTGTTGGCTTGGCCTTGGTATCAGCAGTGGGCACAGGGCCAGACCATTGGCAATTGTTTGTCCTGTTGGGACTGGTATGGTGTATAGACCTTGTTTGGCTCTCCTGGTGAGGGCCCTCAGCCTGAGGATAGTGACATGGACTAGAAGGAGGAAGGCTGGGAGTTGGGCTGATTGGAGTTTGCCGTGGAATGGGGTTGGGGCTACGACTGGCTCTTGGGCTACCATGCGGACTGGGACAAACGCTTGTAGCCGGGCTGGGGTTAGGGCTGTGTCTTGGGCTACCGGGACTTGGACAGGTGCTGGGGAACGGGCTCGGGCTAGGGCAGAAGCTGTAGCCGGGACTAGGCAACGGGCTATTCCTGAAGCCGTAGTTGTCGTTGAACTGCGGGCTGGGGATAGGACTCTGACTAGGACTGTATTCCTCCTGGTTGTTGTCCCAGGATCTGGCCGGAGACGGGGCTCTGTGGTTCTGTGGAGAGGGTAGGTTTCCTGGAATGCTCTGGGTGTGCTGCTCTCTGGGATCCTGTTCACAACTGGAAGATTTTTTTCGGACCTTCTTGAGCCATTTATCCAGCTGCCACTGAGTGGAGGGATGATCTGTCTAAAAAGAAGGGGAAAAAAAGAAATTAACAATCTTTGTAGGAATGCAGTCAAAATCAGTAGATCTGTAACAGCCCTACACATGCAAATTTCACTCACACATTGTCATTGAAAAGGGAGAGAGGGGGGGGGGAGGAAGCCATTACCAAATTAGTGGATGGTTGCAAGGAAGGAATGTGGAGGTTTAAGGTAAATTCAAGCCTCCAAGAGATGACACATACCAAAAGCTACACACTGTGACCTCTATCCGACACTTTAGCTAACCAAGCCAACTAACACGCCATAAATAGCAACATGGCCTTCGCTTTGCAAGTGATTAAACACAAAGTCAGCATATTGACTTTGTCATTCTGCGTCAATTCACTCAGAAAACGTATCTGGAAACTGTTGTATAATGGCTGATCTTGAGACATTTCAAACAAGCAAGTTTGTCTCAATACTCACTACACTACAGTCTGTTGCTCAAGTATCCACATCTGTGCTGACAGTAGCTCAACCCCCCTCCCAATTACTGCAAATGACTCATGCACTGTTTGCTTAACAACTGGCTGGGTAACCAGGAGAACAAAAAGAACATATGAGAAAGGACGTTTAAACTATAAATAAAAGACGATACTCACTCCTGGAGAGCAAACTTCTCCTTCTCTGCTCTCGCTCTCAGCTTCTTTCTCTCCTTGCTGACCAGAGCTAAATTAAACTTATACTCCTCAAGTCAAACAGTGACCCCCTCCCCTCATCCTTCGCCCTCTTTCCAGAGAAGACACTACATCTCTTGTACCCTCTGTGCTTCCCTCCCTCACTCCGTCTCTCTCCCGCCTACTTTCTCTCCCTCCTCCCTCTCTACCTGGAACTCTGGAGCTTCTGCGTCCAAAGCTCCAAACTGCCCCCCCCCCCCCAACCCCTCCCACCCAGTCCCTCCCTCCTTGGGAGACACTTGAACGCTCCCGTAGATGAAAAACACATGGTCCCCCTCCCTTACCTTCTCTATAGGGGCCTGATATAGTGCACATTCAGTAATAGGCTTGTCACACAGGGCCTTCCATTCATAAAAAAAGAGGACTAGGTTTCCCTGCAATCCCTACAAGCCACCCCCACTGTCCCTCTTTATTCCACACCTAAAAACAAAATAAGGGACTTTTATGCCCAACTGTATATTCCAGTATCTACAGTGAAGTTCTGCATGGGCCTATATTATTCAACCCGTCCAAAACACCAATCGAGGTTTATCTGACATAAATCAATTCGCAAGCAAGAGTTCAGCTCATTTCGTATAGCGTTGCATGCAGCCACTGAGCTGAAAGAGAAGGGTTATGCTAATCGCTGATGAAGTGTTAGCATGAAACTGAATCTCTGCGACTTCCAACTCCCAAGAGGGCTTTCCTCTTTAAGCCTCAGCTTGTTGACATGACACCCAGGCTCTAATTCCTGAAGCCAAAGACCCACCCTCCCCCCCCCCCCCATTCGTGCCCCCCTCCACGTGCTCCTCTCCGGCACACATACATTCCTAATAACTCTGTCCCTGCCCCCCACCTGCCCTCAACTGCCTCCGTGCTGCTCCCTGTGGAGAATGAACCCTACGGCACACAAACAGAGCTACAGGAGAGAGAGAGAGAGAGAGAGAGAAAGATAGAAACTAACACCGCAATCCTCGAGGATTCATTAAACTCTGAGAAATGTAACCAAGTGTAACTCTTTGCGGGTTACATTTTTTTTTACCTTGTCGAGTTACAAAAAGATTCTTGCTGTGTATACATAGAGGAAAAGACAAGACATGCAGACATAGTACCTCCTTGGCGCACAGGGGCTGTGTGTTGTTGGCAGGCGACCCGGGATCGGAGTGAACTTGTGGGCTCGGTGTGCGGGAGCGCTGGCTCCAGCTCTCTGAGTCACCACCGCCGGTGGAGTCCGAGCCTGACGAGTCTGAGCTGGAATGTCTCACCCGCCCGCCATGTATGTGTGTGCGCCGTGTCGAAAGACTGTCAGTACACACACACACACACACACACACACACACACACCAGAGAGGGGTCAGCTTACGTACACATGCATGTGGGCGTGTGCACACTCAGACAGACAGACAAGACAGACAGACAGATGGAAACACACACACACTTACACTTGGGATGTAAACGCATATATATATATATACACATGTACACAATAAATCCACATGCAGCATGGCAGGGAAAAAAGAAATATGCGTGTACATGACTGTGTACTAATCTTATAATGTACCATACCTGTGTCCATCCCAGGTTGTTGAGTGATGTGCAGCCTTCAGTGAGACAAAACATTAAGACCAAAGGTTAATCGTCCACCATCGTAGCCTACAGATCACTACATTATAACTAAGTGTATTATAACAGATGGACTCAAAAACAATGATTGTGTCTGTGTCTCCACACGATGGACGTAAACAAGGCTTTGTTCGTTACAAATTTGAGAAAATGTGTAGGGAAAAC
>NC_137877.1:5728700-5731200 GCF_963924005.1 Protomyctophum bolini | reverse complement strand
TAAGAAGAAGAACCATATAACGTAAGACTACGAGCGTTCTCTCACCCCAAAGATGTCTTTGGCACAGATGTTATGTTGACTTCCCGTGACCTGCTGTGAGAACAGAGGGACAGAGTTGAGGTGGTAAATAAAGACTGTTTCATAAACAAGACAACCACACGCAGCCACTGCCAGTGGCGTAATAAAGCAGATACCGAGCAGGCATGCCTATGGGGGGAAAGGAACAACCAGTGCGCAGTTGTGGATTGTGAGCAAACCAGCCACACTTAAATATTTGAAGAACAATATTGCATGTTGTGGGCATCCGATTTGACACATACACACACACACACATACACACACACACACACACACACACACACACACACACACACACACACACACACACACGCACGCACGCACGCGCACACACAGTAATTTGATGGTTGAGCGGAGGTTGTTGCACGTTGGTGACTCATATCTGAAACAATAACAGCTGCAGATGATCAGAAGAATGTTCATTTTTTTACATACACTGTAAAATCCTTAGTGTTCATTTAAACCTGAGACGACTGTACACTTTGGCTCGCCCATCGGTTGTTATGCTCTCAGAGTTACACTCTGTAAAAAAATAACGTTCTGTTTCCATCCACTTTACTTTCATCATTTTCCCTCTTGGTCTTTCACGCCAGCCTTCTCAAAATCAACTTTTCAATTTTCATCTTTACTTTTTGGAATGATTGTGTTAATCTAACTCTGAAAGTGTAAAATTGACACTTCGGATTTTGCTGTGTTCCTCGGGCATCGGTCCAAGTTGAGTACAATCGCCATAGTGTCAGACCATTTCGCCTCACCCCACACACCTATCTCTGTGTGTGTGTGTGTGTGTGTGTGTGTGTGTGTGTGTGTGTTATGTTTGTGTATGTGTTTGCATGTCTATGTGTGTGTGATTGTGCTGTCCTTCACTGTCATTTAAGTTGCATCAAGACCACAAGACCATATTCCGCCGAAGGTAGGGACTTTCACCCTATAGTTTTAGACCCGCGATGGAGTGGCGCCGTCCCAAGCGAACTCGAGCCACCACTGAGCGAGCTAAAGCGAGCGAGTTGCCGTGCTGAACGTTGCAATGTTCGCTTGAGACAACTTAGCCTCGCTCGAGTTGCGAGTCGACCCGATATAGGCAGAGAATAGATAGTAAGTCCTCGTAACCCTGACAATGAACATAGTGGAGCTGATGGCCCAGCCGTCTCACCCAATCACAAGCCACGCTGCTCCTTCCAGCCCCTCCCTTCGTGGGGCAGAGAACGGGGTCAGGTCCCAGACAGCCTTAATAGTCTCTGGCCAATAGGCACTGGGCAGTCATTAGGCCAACAGCTCGCACATGTGGACCCGTGCAGGAGCCCAGACTGTGGAGCTATAGGACTCACCAGGGTGGGCGAAGGGGTGAGCAGAGACTAGTGGTAGGACAGGAAAAGGGCAGGGAACAGACCCAGGATGTCACTACTATTTAGGTGTTATAAAACTTGATTTTTGTGAATTTACAGAATTTTACAGAATATTCCATTTCACTTCTTAAATAGTGACCAGGCCTGGAATTTCATGATTTTAAAGGACAGGGTCAATTGGGCCTTTGTTATTGTCAATTCTTTGAGGGCCCGAAACCCGAAGGTCAATTGACTCATGGGCAGCATGGCCATCAAATAATACAAAGATTTTAACATTCTGTTCTTTTTATTTTGTAGTAATCCAGTACCAACAAGGCTTGGCTGTTGTAGCTTATTCTACCAATAACTTTTTGACTTAATGGTTAAAGGGAATATATTATTTTTTGTTGGTTTGTAGGATTGTCTATAGAGTCTCCATGCCTACCGGCTAATGCACACACTGGGATAGAGAGTGAATGAATGATGGTTATGTAGTAGGCTACATGCACACACTGCGATAGAGAGTGAATGAATGATGGTTATGTACAGTAGTAGGCTACATGTTTTTAGACTATATCAACAGTTATACAGTATAAATTGTGCCATCCATGCACCTAATGAGAACATAGGCTACTGTGGTTAGTGTGTGTGCAATATCGCTGCTTGTGTCTGTGACAGTGTGTGTGTGTGTGTGTGTGTGTGTGTGTGTGTGTGACTGTGTGTATGTGTGTGTGTGAGACTGTGTGTACATGACTTCATGACTCACTGTGGCCGCTGTCTGAGTCTCTGGACTCCAGCCTGAAAATGGTGAGTGTGTGTGTGTGTGTGTGTGTGTGTGTGTGTGTGTGTGTGTGCGCGCGCGCGTGCGTGCATGCGCTTGTGTTTGTGTGTGTGTGTGTATGGTGTGAAAACCAGTCTGATTATTATGGCCATGAGGCAGTTATGAGACCATAGGCATGCAATGAAAACACACAAACACCCAATGTTCCTCCGCCCTGTGGCAGCAGGCAGTGCACGGGCAATGGCACATTTCTGTCTGGCTCCACCAGTCAGTTAAACACTCACAGGCCCATTAGTATCATGTAAAGCACAGTAAG
>NC_137877.1:5688700-5726200 GCF_963924005.1 Protomyctophum bolini | reverse complement strand
GTCAGAATGGGTTAACATAATTATGTGGATGTACTCGACAAGAAAGATGCAGGAGCACAAAGCACCAACGAGGTGCCCGGACGGGCCCGGATGTGCTTTCGGGCCCGGAAGTTTGGAGAACCCGGGATGACTGGAAGCGACGATGGAAGGCTCGTCTGAGGACGACCTAAGAGAGAGAATCGGGCTGTTGCGCAACAGAAGGGAAAAAATAATATGGCACAGTGCAAGTACATCAGTGTGTATGACAGTATATGTCCCTAGACACAGTCAATTCAGAAGCAGAAACCAGTAGAATCAAGATGTGAATATAGACTAAGAGATGTCCGACAGAAGGATGAAATGGAGGCTCATTCCAATCAGATGGAGCTTTGTAGCAGAATGACCTTCGTCCAACCACTTTTTGTGGTAGATCAAAGTAAGGATATTGCAGGTGTCTAAGTGGATATGATGATTGAACCAAATACTGTTTCGAATAAGAAACCACGCGAGTTAACTAACATAAATGCATTTAAGAATGAAGAGAAACCAATGCAATTTTCAACAAGACATTATACTACATATTTTCCTCCCACACAAGGAAGAAAACAAATCCCAGGCAAGACACTATACTTCTCTACATAATAATAAATCCTAAGAAAGCCGGTCGTAAAATAGACAAATCAATAAAGACCTGTTTACATATCATTGTTTATCGGTGGGGAGAGGAGGAGGAGGAAGATGGAGATTGTTTTTTTATGAGAGATGTCATGCTGAGACTCAAACATTTACGTTCTTTGTTCACCGACTAAGATATGGAGAGGAAGACGCCATTACCTGTTCCTACTTGTGTGTGCGTGTGTGTGGTTGAGTGCACACACACACACACACACACACACACACACACACACACACACACACACACACACACACACTAACACTAGACACACATATACATGCTCACACATGCTGACAGGGTCATCGTTAACAGGCTGTATGGTGTTTCAGTGTATGACGTGTTAATAGCTCATATTTATGTCCAAGACTGGCTGCTCCTTTCTACTGGACAGATTTCCACGCAGCAGGTGTCCCAGATGTTACAGCGACTCTCTTCCTCTAACATAAAGATGATAATGTATTTACAGTGACAGTGGCCTTTGTTGTTAGAGTGTCCGCCCTGAAACTGGGAGGTTGGGGTTCGATCCCCGGCCGGGTCATACCAAAGACTGTAAAATGCTTGTCACTCGGCATCAAAGGGTTGGATTAGGGGGTCAAATCAACTAATCAAATGATTCCCGAGCGCGGGGCGGCGCGGCTGCAGCTCACCGCTCCTTGGCTGCTCACTGCTCCAAGAGATGGGTCAAATGCGGAGTACAAATTTCACCGCGGTAACGTGTGTGACAAATCGTACAACTTTGATTTAGATTCATGTATAAATTGTTGTGTGAATGTGTGGTGGTCGGGTGAAAAATGGGGAATTGATATACATTTAAAAAGATAAAACAGTTGGGGTGCCCACTGACCTAGCAGGCCACATAATAGGCTGTGGCCTGCATGACAGCGCGTTGCGTGTTCGAGTCCCGTTCATGATGACCTTTGCTGCTTTGATTTCCTATATACCGGTACATGCTCTCAAAAAGTAATTGCATATATACTACAGTAACTACGGTATAAAAACAACAATATTTTCACTTTGCAGGAACACAGGATTGATGGAGATTAGATGCCTGGGGCCAGTCTCCACAGCGCCACTGTAGCATGCTTGGTAACAGACCCGTGGTGACAGGACCACAGGGGCACTAGGTGTCCCTCGACAATGCCTGTTTAGACTGCACGGGTGGCCACTGGGATCAGTTTTCCTGACAACACACACTAAGGTGCATTCATCATCCGTCCTTGGATATTGCACTGGTAACCATGGCGATCTATTGGGAATTCCAGATTCCTCCAGGTAGAGAGATTTTCCTTCCTCAGAGGAAACCATATTATATAGGCTCCACTCATATGCTCCACTGTTGGCTACCATATTCACTTTAACACTAGTATGACTGAAGTAAAATGAGACACAAGTAGCATGCGCTTAAATTCATATTTAGAAAATGTTTCAGATGTCAAACATTTCTGAGATGATAGAATGGTGATGGATGATGATGGTCATGAAAGGGGAACATTCTGAAAGCTTCGGGCAAAAACTTCGGTCAAAACGACCTCTCAGACATGCTAGTGACCATGTTCAGGTGCATAAATCTGGAGATAGAAGTTATTGGTCAGCAAAGTGTTAATTAATTAAAACACGTTGGAATTTACCGTGGGGCCTCCAGTAATAGTATGGATCCCTTCCCTTATCTACTTAAGCAGAATTAGGCCTCCTTACTCTTGTAACCACAAGTGTCGGTTAATTATGGTAAGTGGATTGGATAGGATTATGCACTTAGCATGCAGCAACCATTAGGCTACTCGATCTACGTGACAGAGGTAAGGTTATTAGTGTGATAAAGCAACAAAAAAAAGGGCTGGCTCCTCTTATTTATTATCATATAGCTCCAGTAGCTCAGCTCATAGAGCCATATATCCCAGCCAGAGCGCTGCAGCAGGTCACCTCCTGACCATGCAGTCGCCATAATCGCCTGTGCTGTGCCCAAAACTATAGTTATAAGACCAGGCATAGTCACCAGAGACCGGGCCTAGACTCTGGAACACCTAGCCCCAGTATGTTCCCTCAGCACTACGCTCATTCTGTAGCTCCGAGATGAGGTCACACCCTGGGCTGGGCCCCTCCCACCGCTGTTCAGAAACGGCGCATGTTTCCACAAGGAACGCTTCTTACCCTTTTCTGCACAATGAATCCAAAAAGTTGAAGGGCCAGGGACGTTTTACACTAATTCAAACTTAGCCCCGGCCGTTTGTAATGTTATGTCCTAATCTGTTTTCTTTGTCTTTGTCAGTGTTGTTTCTTAATTCTAACCTGTGTGCTTTATAATAAAGTTTGAGTTGAGATGCTTTCAGATTTCGCAGTACCCTTAAGGAGTCCTAATTGGTGGGGACCAATATTGGAAAATGCAGGTCACAGGAAAAATGGAGAGACTGAATGAAGGACTAGTTGCACTGTGAAAAGTGTATTTGGATGGCTGGTGCAAGGAGAAGTCACCACACTAAATATCATGACTGAAGTTGTGGACATTGAAGTGATGCACAAATCAGCGTCGGAGAGGAACAGGCACTGTCAGATGATCAGTTACGCTGCAGAAGGGCAGTTTTTCTAGTTAACTTCTGCATCTCTTAGGGTTAGGGCCCATTTAAGTTACCATATAATGCATTTGACTGGAGTAGCCTACTGTCGGTTTGTGAGTGTAGGATCACGTTACTGCAGTCTATTTACCAGCATAGGACCGTTGCACAGTCAAGTATAATATAAACAAGGCTTTATGATTTATGATTCGGCACAAACAAGGGACTAAATTCTTTTCGCTCCTATGCCACCAAAATGTGGAATGCCCTACCAACAGTCAATAAGACATTTGAATCCCTTGACTCCTTCAAAACCACTCTCAAAGGGCAATGCAATTCGAAACTGGCCTCTGTAAAATCTGAATCCCCCCCACCGCCCCACCCCCTTTCCCCCTCACTATATGTATCTTTTCCCTTTTTGCTTCCTATATGATGAATTCCTGTTCTGTTTTTTTAACTACATAGAATTTGTATGTCTCTAAATGTTTTGATGAATTGAACAATGTGGACCCTGTTGTAAACAAGTGTAATGCTTAATTGGGTCGTCCACTCACAGTTAACAGTCTTTGTATTGAGTTTGTGCTTGAAATGTACTGTAATTCTACAAACTGTTAATAAATACTTCAATCAATCAATCAATCAATCAATCAATCAATCAAAAGTCGTTTTTAGAATCCTCCTACTCAGGAGCCTTTCCACGGATGATTTAATTAAAGGTTCCGTTTTTAACCCTAACACCTGTGACCTACAAACAACGGTGATCCTGAAAGCGACAAAACATTAACATTAACAACATCCACCCAGCAGGTGTGGGGAAGTCGTTTTCACGCTTGTGCCACGCTTGAAATTATAGTGTTCATATAATAGAGTACCACTCCCACCTAGTGGACAATTACAGAAGTGAAGCTGTAATAAGCAGCTACACTGCAACACAGCCATGGGTCCTTAATTGTGTTGATGCTAGTTAACTTATTCTTAACTACTAATATCCTAGCTATGTTACAGATCCTATGTCCCTGGGGTTTCCCTCTTAAATTAAATATAAGATTTTGGAGGTATGACTGCTGTATGCAGTAAAGTAAACTAAACATTTGACAATTAGTTAATTAGACATGCATTTTGTGTGTGTGCGTGTGTGTGTGTGTGTGTGTGTGTGTGTGTGTGTGTGTGTGTGTGTGTGTGTGTGTGTGTGTGTGTGTGTGTGTGTGTGTGAAAATGCGAGTAAGATGGAGGTTTCTAAAAGTAATGCTTGGTATTCTGTTCCGGGCTGGCTTGCAGCTTGTTCCTCCTGTAAAATACACAAATTAGCTGCATAATGTGATGGGCTGAAATAGCAGAGCTGGCTGTGCTCCGTCCTCAACGACAGATGAGATAACCTGCAGTTATGATGAAGCGGAGGATATGCAAAGTGCAAACCCCTTATGAATAGGAAGCCTATTCATGTCAAAATGTTGAAGTGGCCCAACAACTGGTTGGACTAGCTTGGTCCCTGTTGTGTGATGTCATCCACTGGATGAGTGGCTGGCGGCTGTGATGCGCATGTATGCAGTCCGTTCCGTTGCCTCAACGCATCACGGATTCACGGTGAACTGCGTTTGACAGCTTGCCAGGCTGGAGGAGAAAAAGAACACACCACAAGAGAGAGAGAGAGAGAGGAAACCAGAGCCGCCGAATTTCCACAAGCCAGGCGTCATCCGCATCCACCCGAGGGAGAAGGAAGGAGGGCTTTTTCTCCGTAGTCTCTCCCCCCCCCCTCTCTCTCTCCCTCTCTCACCGAGATCTCAGGCAAAACCTTCTTCTGGATTAATTATGTTTTTATTTTAACGACAGCCCCAAATGACAGTGTAACCGCGGGGGCAGTTATCTATTTAAATATACACAAAACAACAACCGCCACTTCGTTGGATAGGAGCTGTTGTGTGACTGGCCATGAATTCGGCGGAACAGACGGTTACATGGTTGATCACGCTCGGGGTATTGGAATCGCCAAAGAAGACCATCTCGGATCCCGAGGCATTTCTGCAGAGCTCCCTCAAAGATGGGGTGGTCTTGTGTAGATTGCTGGAGCGGCTTAGCCCGGGTTCCACGGAGAAAGTAAGGGGCATAATTGTGCCGCTGTCCTCTCCCCCGTATAACCATCCGCCTCATCGGCGCGTCTGTGTCGCCGAGAGCCGTCCGTGACACGACGGGGTTTGTTATCGCGCTTCTCTTTGCCCAGTGGTCCATGAAGAGTTCCTTTTGTAGGTCACGAGAGCGCGGGTTATTGTCTCTAAAAACAGCACCCAAATGGTTGCACAATAATGTTAGTACACTAAGCGTGGATAAAGGCCGATTTCTTTTTTCCTTCCAGTGTATAGATTCCCTTGCAAAATTATAGGCAATGGGCAGCCAGCATCATAGCGGAGGGGGGGAAATTTAAGGATGGCAGGATGGGCCCATTTTTTAATCTCTATAACAGTAAGAGGCCTAGTTTACATTTAATTCATTTTTTATTTATTATTACTGTAGGACGGTTTATACAAGACGGGTATTATGCGTTTGACTCCAGCTGTTATGCAGCTAGCATTACTGTGTAAACAACCTATACAGTTGTGCTTGCATGTTTATGTATTTTTAATACACAAAACATTATCATGATCTGTCTGACGGATCGGATGAGCAGACAAGACAAGGATGTCTGGCTATCATTCTGTACACAGACCATAAGAGTGGGCCGCCATTGACTGCAAAGGCGCACAGACATCATAGATAGACCCTCTCCCCATTTAAAGGAACAGCGCAGTATTTATTGTGTGGCAACGTATGGGCATTAGGCACGCACGGTTAGTTAAGTTCGGACACTTCCCAAAAGGAGGCAATATGTTTCTAAACAGAGAAGAGTCCAAATAGTGCAATAGGGTTGAGTTGACAGTCATGTTTCACTAGATGCTAGATTATATTCCAAAGTCTCCGATACTGATTTGTATACATTGACATTATCCGTTTCTATCCTGAATCGTCCAGAGAAAATATTTGACCTGTGCACACTTTTGATTCATGACCTATGTCTAATTGTCTATGTGTATGACTGACTATCTATGACACTATCCCAAAGTGGGGTCCGGGGACCCCCAGGGGTCCTCCATCATGCAGAACTGTGAGATACAGAAAATCACCAATCGCATGTGCAGACTTTTAAATGATAGTGGATTTTAGATTTGAGTTTTAGACCATTTGGATTTTTAGATAGGCTAGTTTTGAAGTTTTACATTTGTGATTGGAAAAACAATTCAGTGTTTTTAATGGCACCTCTGTCTTTTAAAACCCTGTGATCATGCTGAAAGTTGAATAAACATAAGGGAGTTCCAGGGGGTACCCAGCTAAATAATAGTTTGGAACCAAATGGACCCTTATTGGTCTGTAACTGTACAATAAAATATGTTTTATATATTGTAAAAAAAAAAATGTAACTCTGAAATGGACCCGTTAGGGTTCCATTTCAGAGTTACATTTTTTTTTTTACAATATATAAAACATATTTTATTTTTACAATATAAACTGGGGGTCCCAGAGATAGAAATTACATTACATGGGGGTCTGTACTAATATGTATGTCAAATGGGGGTCCTTGAAATTAAACAGTTTGGGAATCACTGCTAGAGCCGTCAAAATCTTCTCTTATGGGGGTTCCTGGCATATCTTAAAAAAGGGGGGTCCGCGGGCTGAAGTGATTAGTGTCAAGTTGGGGGTCCTTGACATGAAACGGTTTGGGAACCTCAGCCCTAGACCCCTAATAGGATTCACTAGGCTACTCCATAGTTAAATTGGCTACCTTAAACATCAGCGGGAATCCCTATTTGTCAACGTCATTTCCCCTGATCCAATACAGTCCCCATGTCCACTTCCCTACCAAGGGATCTGTCTGGCTGCGTCCGAAATCATTCCCTATGCCCCATATAGTGCACTACTTTGAGGTTCCGCCATTTTGTTATAGTGTCCGAATATGTAGTGAGCATTTTTGCACCCTAACGTAGTGGACTGAAGTATCCCATAATGCACCGGGAATTGTAGGGAGCATCCGATGGTCACTACAAAAACACAGCGAAGCAAATCTGCCCCATAATGCATTGTGCAAGCTCGCTCTTGAGCGCACATGCACGCGTTTGCGCACGTGCGCTGCTTATGCATGCATGCGCTCATTGCGCTCCAACTCAGAAGAGGCAGAAGTTGAACCAGCGAAAGAAATCAACACAAATGTACTTTTTAAACTTTCGTTTTCCCCTCTTTTCTTCCCTGGCGGATCTCGAAGCTACAGATCTCGAGACAAACGATCTGTGCATTTATTTGAAATTGTTTTATTTTATTTATAATAAATCTACTCATTTGCAATAGTATTACTAATCTGATTCATTGTATCACCCAGGCCCAGCGCATGACGTTAGGAGAGGAATCAGTTGCTTGCTGTAGAATATATTTGTGAGATTCTTTATCACAAATGATAAATGCATTAAAACTTCATTGTGTAGGCAGTCATTTATTGGACTGCTGTTTCTGTTAACACCAAACGTCCGTATTGTGAGCAGAGCTTGTAGATCGGCTACTTTTGGTAATTCTTTACCAAAAGTACCCAAGTAAAAGTATACAAGCTCACAACACGGACGTCGCGCGTTGCTTATAGATCGGCTATTTTTGGTAGGCCTATCCCCCCCGCCCCAGGATTAGCGGGGGTTCATGTGGTTAATCAATCATGCTGCTGATATTTTCATATATTGTCAAGGTTGTGCACTGTTTTCATATTGCTGGATAATGGATATAGCCTAATATTAATTTATTGATAATAATCATAGGCCCTTTTTATCATAGATATATAGGCCTAAATGCCTGCAAACATATTTTCATTAACCTATTTTTTCTTTATTCATTCATGAATTTAAAAATAACTTTACAAACTGTCCTTGCAGGGAGGTGACAGCCTGCAGTCACTTATTTGATACAGTCTGTTCCTAGCAGAAATTCAGCAGCAGCGTTTTGATTGGTTTCTTGTAGTCAGTTGATTCTTCATATCCAAATGAGTGAAACGGCCGGGATGATTTGTTTATTTTTCAAACAGTTCTTTATGAGGCGATCTGAAAAAACCTAATGGGGATTTCATGCAAATAAAAAGTACATGAACCCGCGGAACTACAGCGCCCTCTATCGATATTGACGTCAGAGTCGGTGCTCCCCATACAGGGAGTATTGTCCGAAATCATCACTATAGAGTCCACTAGAGTCTGGATCCCCGTATGGGGGATAGGGAGTAGGGAACAACCTAGCAATTCGGACGCAGCCTCAGAGTCTGTGTTCACTCACTGTGTTCAGCCTCCTCCCAGGCAGCTACACGGTGTGGCAGCAACAAGCCCGTGCAGAGAGAACGTGCACTTTTTAATCCCCAACAGAAAGTCACACTTTGAAGATCAAAGAGACATATA
Source organism: Protomyctophum bolini (assembly GCF_963924005.1). NCBI lineage: Eukaryota > Metazoa > Chordata > Actinopteri > Myctophiformes > Myctophidae > Protomyctophum > Protomyctophum bolini. The sequence continues at coordinate 5,717,546 of NC_137877.1, read as the reverse complement.
TCGGTAGAAGTGCTGCTGCTTGTTTGTAGTCGCATATCGAGTCTCTAACCACCAGCGTTCTGGGTTTTTACAGATCTACCAAGAACCGAAAAACGACGGCGAGTGCTTGAGCAACATAAAGGAGTTTCTCAAGGGCTGCACATCGTTTCGCATCGAGGTAAGTGTTCCTCCTCCAGGACTCCCAATTCAAGTTATTATTACGCTTGTTTTATTTTTATCGAGCACAAGCGGATTTTACAGATATACAGTGACAGTTCTTGGGTATCGTGGAGTGAAACTAGAGATACAAACAAACAATAAACAATGGGGACACGGAGTGGATGGTTGACAGTGGGAGGAGTGTGTGAACTGAACAGCGAGCCCGAGAACAATCACCCATCGCCCGGCTGGGAAGGAGCCCCGTTTGTCCCGTGGGCTGGAAACGGTCTTACTGCTTGTTTATCAACAAAAAGCGCCACCACCACCACCACCATTCTTCGATTTATATGATTGCTTAGGGTGTTGTTCACCCTCATACACATCGTCTGTAATGTGAATGAGGAGACAAAGCACCCAAAGGCACTGCATTGCATTTAGTACTAGTATGGTTGTACACCCTGTAATTAATGCAAAGCTTTGTCCTCGGGCTCGTGCGTGGCAATTATTGTCACCTCAGTCTCAGACCTCATCGTTACACCGGCTGTTGGTATTGACGTTTCTTTTGTTTACACCAAATCATTGGGTCTTGGTTTAGCCGCAAGCAACGTATTAGGTCTTGCAAGGCGCAGCAACTAGCAGTCATAAAACCACAGCCAAGATGCATAAGCCATATGTTCCTTGATATTGTATTTTTAAACATTATTATGGTTTTTTGAGTCCAGTATATTTTATTTTATTTGGGTAATCTATGCTGAAGACGCAGGTTGTTTAATTTGGTGGTTTGAGCTCTGTTTAGTGGATCAAGTACTGTAACTTCAACCTTTTACTTTTTACTGCTTTCATTGTATAGTTGAGACTCAGGAAGGACGGTATGGACACTATCTCTATCAAATTGAGGACAGTGCACAGTTACTGTGTCTGTGTTTGTCAGTACATAGAGAGGGGTCGTTGAACTCACAATCTGACAATACAGGCTCAGTGTTGTTGGTCAGCATCGACTCACGCTGAGCAACTCAGGCTGCAGCCATCGCAGGGTACGTGGAGAGAGGATGCACTGTCATATTATATCGGTAGCATGTATAATAGTGTCCATTTTATTAATTACCCTGTATTCTGTTAGTAGGCTAAAGGGCTCCGCAAGAAACTTGGATGCTATCTGGAATCTAGAGTTGTAATACCAACCCTTGATAGCCCATTCAGCCAAACAGAAAAGTCGTTTTCTGATTGTATTAAACAACGTTAAACTCACCAGTCGCCAAGGTTGTAGCTGTACCGAAAGCTTGGATTATCCTTTGTTTCAAAAAATTCCACCATAGACATGTTATGAGCTACTTTCTGTTAATAACTTCTGTGCAGGTGATTATTTTTCTAAATGATCTGTCAAAGTTTGGAAATATTTCAATACCGCAACGTCCTACTGGTGGCAGGTGGCATTGAGTGACTTCCAACGAGTGCTTCCAAACTCTTAACACAACAATGGTAGTTTAATGACACAAATGCTTGACTGATAGAGGATAATCCAAGCTTTCCTTACAGCTGCAATATTGGTGAGTGAGTTTAACGTCGTTCAATACATTCAGATAGCAGTTTCCTATTTGGATGCATTATAGCATCTCTGTGTTGCTTGTGGCTTAAGTAAAGGGCACCTATTTTGTACAGGCACATGAATTGGGTTTTACGGTGTGCGTTGATGTACTGTACAGTAGACTGCGGTAGTTTGCATCGCAAAGACTAAAACTGTACAAGACAGAAGACCTTTGTGTATAGGCTACTACGAGTTCTGTCGCAGTGGTCAATAGCTGAACTTATCTTTGGTACTATAAGAATGTTGCCATCATAACCTAACCTCTAGACTAGAGTTTATATTACTGTGGCAATGACCCGCTGCCCACAGCTTAACTGGTGAGGACGGCATTAGACGGCAGTCATAATGCTGTAACAATGTCTCTGTCTTGCTTTGAGCTAATGTTTTTTAGGTGTGTGTGTGTGTGTGTGTGTGTGTGTGGCTGTGTGTGTGATGAATGAACCGGACATCGGAGGATTACAGTAGTTTGGGACATGGCAGTCAGTCCTCCCACTTATCATCTGTAGAGCAGATAGGGACCTCTTCTCTAGAGCCCACACTGCTGCCTGTGAATCTCCAGTTAGCTTGGTCTACGGAGGGAGAGGCAGGGAAAGGAAGAGAAGGACACTTGGGGCAGTGAGAGCTTTTTTTTGTGCTGACCTGGTTGTTTTAGGTACGTTGGCTGTTGGCCTGATCATTAACATTTACACAAACGGTTTTAATGTAAAACTATTTTTTTTTAATCTGTCCGTCCGATACTACATGCCTGATTCTAGTTTGCGTTGCGGTGGCAATGGGAAGATGGAAATTGCGGGATTTGACGGCCTCCACTTCATGTTTCAGCCTACGGTGGAATTGTATGAAACAAACACTTTGCAGATGTGGATAAATTCAAGCTTTTGTACAGCTGCAGTTTGACGTCATTTAATACAATCGGATAGGACTTTTCTGTTTGGATGTATGGGCTGTCAATTGCAAATTGCGGCTAGTTGCCACCCTGCCATTAACTTAATGGTAAGATGGCCACTGTGTGCATACGGTATGGTCTATTGCAATTATTTGCGATGATCACAATTATTTGGCATCATCGTTCCCATGTTTAAACATTTTCACACATTTTCAAATATTTTCCCAAAATGGTCTACAATCTCACAACGCGTCACTGTGATGCATTGTGAGCTTGTAGATAGGCTAAGCTATTTAATATGTCAGGTATTTGTCATATCTGCCCTGTAGATGTTTCTTAGGAATAGGAAGCCTATAGGTCAAACAGAAATATATATTTAATATTTTCAGTGTTCCAGTTTTCAATGCTAAAAACACAATTACCGGTAAATCATAAATATCAATTATTTATGAAAATCATAAAATGTCATTATCGTTTGCATTCCAGTTTCAGAGTTGGATATGAACGCTAACTGATACAGTATATCATGTACTGTACTATTCATTGGAATAAGCCATAGAGTTATATATATAAACTAGAGGGCAGACTGCCCCGTCCCCCCAGCTATTCATCTTCAATGGAAGTTGCTCACTGGTGTTTGAAGCACCTGGAAAGAACGCTCTACTTCCACATTTGTCTTGATTTGGGAACCAAAATGTGGTGTCCAAAATGCAGAAGTGCTCTAACTCCATGAATCGATTCATGGACGAGCGATCTGTGTTTTAAAAACCCCAGCGCTCTTTTGCCCATGCATGTATTTCGCCTGCCTGCAGTTCACCACTGCAACCTGGAATAAGCTCATGGAAAGAGCATTTGAGGGCTGGTGGGGGTCTGTTAAACATTAGCCAGGATCCAAAAACAACATCTACCTTTCGCTTTTTTGGGGTGTATATGTGTGTGTTCTGTTTCCATCCATGGTAACACTCGGGTGTACTGTTAATTCGTGGTTGTGATCAGGATATGAAATCGGATTTGTTGACCTTTTCTGAATATTTCAACAACTTCAATATGAGCTTGTATTCGGTTGAGTCTAGTCTGTGCACACACAACACAAAGCTTGCTTTTTCTTTTTAAATTCACTCTCAACGAGTGCAATTTTGCATCAGAATATCATCTTATGTTTTGCTGAGTCATCCCCAGGGGGGTTATTGTTGTGCTCTAAGGGAACTTTGTGCTGCTCTAAGTGACGTGACAGGCATTTGCATTGTCGGCAGGACTCTGGATACATTAATGTCTAATTTAACTAACGACTAGAATTTAAGATGATGTGGAAGAGGGCAATTTTTTTGCAGAGAGATGCGACACTTCGGTCGAAGCAGATGTTCTCAGGGCTTATAGTGACCACACACACACACACTGTACAATATTGGCCAACTTAGTGTTGTCCCGACGGTGAATTATCCATATTGTCCCCCTAAAGGCCTATTCATAGTCTGGTCATTTTAGGTGGTGAGGTGACCACCGCTCCGGTGGTGAGGTGACCACCGGAGCTGAAATAACGTTGAGCGGTGGTGAGTAAAAACAGAGAGAAGGGCTGGAGCGGTGGCGGTGGTTTGCTCTTCACCGCGGCTCGTGATGTCGTGTTGTAGTTCGGTGGTCACCTCACCACCGTAAATCCAGACTATGTATGAGTCTTGAGTCTATGCGTCTTGGGTCACATTCAGTGTGACGGGGTGAAGGACGACCATCAGACCATCCGTTGTAGTCTCCAACAGTGTTCTGGCAGTGTCCGAAATGATGGCCCATGTTTGTTCAGTGTGGCTGGTGGTATAGACGCATTTCAACGTGAGACTGTTATTATACCGGCTACCAGTAGTAGTAACATGTTAAAAAAATAAAAGGTCATTATGTTAACATAAACTGTTATCGGAAAAATGAATGCCACAATTTTTCACGTTCCCTACATGGGGAGTCAGTCAATTGCTATCTAAGCTGTTTTATGTGCAGACAGTTAAATGAAAAACAGCTGTGGGCATATTGCCAGCATCGTTTGGAGAATTCACAATCCATTGTTGTAATGAACTATTATACATGTAACACTGAGTGATGGAAAAAGGGTGATTAGCGCTGATTTTGTGAACCTGCACTATGTCACCACTCCTTTGAAAGGAACTTGCATTCATTCACTCTCCACACTGATGAGGGCTGGATAGCCGAACCGTTTGTCTCCTGTTCAAAATGCAAGAATACATGTTTGAACTACAGTCTTGGCGTGTGCGACGACACTAGCGTTATTTATTTGATATGTTTTTGAACGGGTATTAAGTAACGCACCTAAAGTCAGAACGCTTTGGTCACATGAAGAGTAATTGACGGTAAAAGGGTCAATCTTGATAATAAGTCGACCCAAAAATAGTGCAGTCTGCCTGCGGCAACCTTTAGTGACTGTCTCGAGTCCCTGTGACAGTGCAGAGGGGTAAGAATGAGGATGGGTTCGAATGAGTCCTCGCAGAGGACAGAATCGTTTTCGGGAGTCCTGGAGGAATAATGGGCAATAAGACTGGACTGTTTCTGTTGAAAACAGAACAGCCCATACACACACACACACACACAGACAAAAACAAACACACACACACACACACACACACACACACACACACACACACACACACACACACACACACACACACACACACACCGTGTACATATTCTCCTGGGGGCATATCTCTAATCAGAGCGGAAGATGAAAGAGACTCGCATCTCACAGTCACTCACCCTCGGTGGCACTGGACCGAGATTAACGAATAGTCGCTGAAGCTGTGATTCAGGAAGAGAGTTAGGAGCTATACCACAATAATCAACAGTTAAAATCACTGTCACTATAAGATAATAACTAACGAGGTACTGGGCGAGTGGCCGTACAGAATGAATGAACCCTATAACGTCCCGACTCCCTATCCTGGAGGAGCTCTCCGACATGCGACACACGCATTGTCAGCTTGGGGTGGGAAAAGCACTCCATTGTTTTACTTAACCCATTCTGACCTGAGATCAGATTCATACGAGGTTTCCACTGGACACACACTGGTCTGATGAACCCATTCTGACCTGAGATCAGATTCTAAAAATGTCAGTCGTTCTTCGATTTTTCAAAAATAGCAGACCTACAAGCTCGTAGCGCGCCACTCGGTGGCGCGCTATGAGCTTGTAGATCTGCTATTTTTCAATAGCTAAAGCATAACATGATGCTAACACCAAAATGGGTTCCCGTTCAGAATGGGTTAAATATAAGTACCATACTGCAATTTAGAACTACTTCATTACAAGTAAAAGTACGGAATTGGAAATGTACTTGAGCAAAAGTACAAAAGTATGTACAGGACGTGTGCAGAATGTGCCATTTCATGTGCCAAGTTCAAAATGTGTACAAAATCTATTGAAAATAGCAGGTCAACAAGTGTGGTGACGATTTCCTATATTGGCAGGCAGCTGTCAAAGGGCTGGTGAAAGCTTGTGGGGGGTGTGCTTGAGCCCAAGTGTATTGATTTGTGTTCCTCTTTTTATATTGCTTAAAGTATATTATTATATTAGATTACTGATCTTCTTTCTACTGACTGACTGGCAATATAGGAAATTGTCACCACATGGTCCTTCGAGCCACGAAGGACCACGACCTCACTTCACCCTAGTATAAAGTATGGCTCAGGCAGTCTAAAGCCCATCGCACAGCCGGTGTGCGATAGGTTAATTGAAAATAATGGACGCAGCCGGTGTGTGGTGGGCTTTAGTGTGTGTGAGAGATCAACTCAGAAGTGCCAGATCGAAGCGACTAACTATGAGATGTATAAAATGTAAGATTGACATGTCGGGTGCATTGAGTCTTTCATTAGACAGCACCACAGCGGTTTTGTTTTGGCAGACATCGGTTATGTTACCGAGCTCAGCGGCCATTATTAAAACAAAACAGACGGATTAATTCAGTGATTGACCAATCGGAATCAAGCATTCATGTCATAATTAACTAAAAGCACTGTAGTCGTTGAAGTCAGTCTTTTGTTATAGTTGCTGCTTTGCTGCTGCTTGTTGTTGAACTGTCAATGCATTTCACTCGTTGTTGTTACAGCCAAGGCAACGAGAATTATCGATTGGCTTCTCACCACTAGTGGTGTTTCCAACTGATGACACGGAACACTGTGGAGTTGGTAACGATTGCCAATGACTTTCTGGCACACGTACTGATGCTCTCTCTCTCTCTCTGTCTCTCTCCCTCAGCCTTTCGAGGCCAGTGACCTCCTCCTGGGGCTAAACTTCTCAAAGGTGCTGAGCAGTCTGGTAGCTCTGAATAAAGTAACTGCAGGTGAGTGAAAATGTTTGTGGAGATGGGTATCCTATCCTGTGCCTGTACTGACACACAGAGTGAGCCTCGCTCACGGCTGCGTTGTCTGACTGAGGGGGCAGTGACAGACTAGTGAGTGCTAGACTGAGTGTATTTATTTATATCCCTGCCCTCTCTCTGCTGCTATACAGACATCGGCGTGGGCAGTGACTCCGTGTGCGCTCGGCACTCCTCGGCTCACCGCATCAAGTCGTTCGAGTCCCTGTCCTCGCAGTCTTCCCTGGGACGGTCGTCTAAGCTGCTGCAGAACCAATTCCGCAGTCTGGTAAGGAAAACGATCACCGTTGAAAAGTGGCAACTCAGACTTGCAGTACTATCGTGTCAAAACCTGCTTAAAACCCATTTAGGACTGACCTCAACATTTAAAATAATTCTTCTAAATCCTCCAGTTTTCAGAAATAAATATTTTCACATTTTTTTTCAAAAATAGCAGACTTACAAGCTCGTAGCGCGCCACTCGGTGGCGTGCTATGAGCTGGTAGATCTGCTATTTTTCAATAGCTAAATTATAACATAATAATGTTTAAAACACCAAAAGGGGTTCCCGCCCAAAATGGGTTAATATCTGAGAAGAAGTATTGCCCTTAACCCATTTTGACCCGAGGACATGTGTTGTAAATAGGTTTTCAATGTAATGAGTCCCAGGATGCAGGGATGGTCTTTTAGATGAGTCCCAGGGACATTTTATGAGTCCCACTTTATATTTTGCCTTTTTTATGCATTTACCTCCCATTTCATTTTATATGGTTAAAATGTGGTTCTATTCATGTAGAAAATAGAAGAAATGATTATCATAACTAAAGCTAGCAAAATAAACTAGAATAAAAAAACAGTACAGTAGTGCATCCCGTGGATGCAGAGGTCGTTGTTTTATTGCGACTCTATTTTAATCTCTGCATATGGATGGACTGCGCTCCATAGACTCCTGTAATGCCATCTTTAGCAGCGTTTATCTCCAAATTGAAGCTCAGATGAGGTGATATGAGGTGAGGCACGATGTTAGGAGGTCAATAACAGATTAGCGCGATGCTCCAGGTTAGCAGATCAGTGTTTCATGCTAGTGAAAGGTCAGAGGTCAAACGCAGCGATTTTCTCAGTTGCTGTGGCTAGTCATGGCTGCCAGTTCCCACCTGATGTTGTGTGGGAGTCCAGACTGATCCAGACCGTACTGAATAACTGCTAGCTTACCTATTGTCTTGAGGCTAGGACTGAAGTCTAAGACATACAGGTCTTTAGAGGTTTCTTCTCCTCCAAAGAGTATGACACAATCTCCCTTCATGCAACAGCACATCATAGACGTCGGAGACGGGCCCTTCCTCTTGGGCTCAACCTTCTTCCAGGAGAAGGTCTCTGGACTGAATTTCCACAGAATTTTTATGTACTCGGAGCCTTCCCTGTCTCGACCACCAAATATGTACAGCTCTCCGTTGTAGGTAAAGGCAAATGGTAAATGACCGTAACTGGAATATGGTCCTTCTGGACGAAGCTGTGCAGAAGGTGTGGACAGCCAGAGGTTGGTCTCTGTGTCAAACACTCTGATGGTGTTGTAGTGCTGACCCACATAGCCTCCAAATACAAACATCTTGGTCCCGATGATGGTGGCAGTGTGACCTGATGAATCAGTTCCTCTGCATATTTCAGACCAGACCATTGTGCTGGTGTCCAACTTGTAGATGTCATTAGTGGGTCCAGTCTGGGTGTATCCTCCATGGATGAACATGCCCTTCCCCAACACACAGGCTGAGTGGTACTTCCTCCCACCTGGAACATTCCCAGAAACATGTGGTTTGAACCATGTGTGGGCGTCAACATCAAATGCATAAAGCACGTTGCAATAACCTGGGTAATTCCTCCCTCCCCAGAGGTAGACAGTATATTCTATAAGCTCAGCTGTGTGGCTGTAGCGCCCGGAGGGAGCCTCAAGGTGGCGTCCTGTTCCAGGCGTTACTGGTGTCAACTCTTTCCAGCATAAAAACACTGTGTTGAAGATCTGCACGTCAATCGGGTTTGCCTCTCCATCAAAGCAGTAGATCTCGTGTCCGACCGCCACAGGAGCCTGGTATCTCTTCCCCGGCCTATGAAATCCTTTCACATGTATCGTCCAGTGAAACATTTCACACAGCGGCTCCACCGTCAATGAGTGTTGACAACTAATTTACAGATGAACTTGTTAGGAAGAACATAGCTCAGTTTCCTTGTTTCTAACGGATGTTTAGTGAATCGGACAAGTCTTTTTAAAGAACAATTACACGGTTGTGATGTAATTGCATGTGATTACGTCATATTGTCGGATAGCTAATGATGTCACGTGATCTGATTGGCCATTTGGCAGAAATTATAATTCAGAAGGGGGAAAAAAGTATATGCAGTGTTAACTAAAGCTAGCAAAATATACTAGAATAAAAAAAACAGTACAGTAGTGCATCCCGTGGATGCAGAGGTCGTTGTTTTATTGCGTCCCTTAACTATAAACTACGTTTTGGGATGCAAAATGCACCCTATTTTAATCTCTGCAAATGTCTTCTAAATCCTACACAGTTTTCTGAAAAACCTATGTTTCTATGTCGGTGGTGCTTGACCTTTTTCATGTCAAGGACCCCCAAAAATATCTGGATTTGGCCGCAGACCCCCATCTGAAAATATGTTGTTCCGCAGGGACCCCCCCCCCAGAAGCAAAGATTTGAGTTTAAAACGTTCGCTCTGAAAGAATATATATTCAAAGATTTGCGCCACATTTTCACAATTAAAACAAAATAGCAGACCTACAAGCTGCACTCGCAAGCTCAAGATCTACAAGCTCATAGCGCGGCACTCTGTGCACTCTGTGCCGCGCTATGAGATAGCTGTAGATCTGCTATTTTTCAATAACTTTAAAGCATAACATAATGATTAAAACGCCAAAACAGGTTTCCGTTCAGAATGGGTTAAAATGGCAACTGAGACTTACAGTATCGTATTAATATCTGAGACGAAGTATTGCCCTTAAATGAGATGTCCTCTGGATGACATTGACACAATTACTTTTATAGCCGTATATGATGGCTATATTAGGTTTACTGCTAATCTTCAGGGTCTTGGCTTACAAACAAGGATATGGTTGAGGTTGAAATCCCGAGTTTTCAAAAACTAATAATAGGAATTAATAGCAGCCCATGGATGTATTTTTTATTGACGATTATGGTGACGAGTGACAATAACTATGTTTACATGGACCCTAATATTACACTAATAATCAAAATGATAGCCCAGGTCTGATCTGATTGGATTTTATTTATTTATTGGATCGATAGAAGAGATCTCCTACCAAGATTTGTCAACTCACAAATTGTTTACGGGTGTTTATGTGCTGCTGGGACATACGATGGCTATCCATCCGTAAACAGTTTACTCCAATTTGGGGCAATAATGTACATGAAAATGAGTGGACTTCATTTCAACAGAGTGACTGTTTAGTCAGAACAGACTTATCCTGACTATTTCAGAACCACTATTGGAGATCAGATTTGGGAAACATTGGTGTTAGATGAAATGAAGAAAATGCCAGCACTCATTACATGTCCTTTTCACATTTTGTATTGTATTTACCTCTGACAAGAGTGGACAACGTACACGTTTCGGCCTGGTTGGCCTTCCTCAGCGGTGGACCAAGGCTGAGGTAAATAAAATCATGTGAAAAGGACTGGCATTTTCTTCATTTCATCTTGTATCTTCGAGCCTGGCACCTAGAAGGATTGTGTGCTAACCTGGAGTGCTGTGGGTTGTCTGCTTCGGCAGTACTTTTTTTCTCTTAACACAGGTGTTAGAAAATCACTGTGCACACTGTGAACACAGCGCACAAACTAGAGCTGATGGTGCTGTCGAGGAAATAAATATCATTTAATGCATGAATGAATAACATAATACTGTTATGTTTTACGCCTCGCAAAAAATCAACGTACTCTGCAATTAATGCTGCTCTTTGAGTTGTCGAACACACCCTTGCTGTGGGCAGGGTTTTACAACGGTATTATTGTTTGTCTGCAACATTGACATATGCACTCACTTTGTGTCTGCAAAGTGAGTGCATGGCATAAAATAATTGATTGTCAAGCCCATGCATTTCTCTCTCTCTCTCTCTCTCTCTCTCTCTCTCTCTCTCTCTCTCTCTCTCTCTCTCTCTCTCTCTATCTCACACTCACTCGTTGTGTCTGTCTGTCTGTCTCTCTCTTTCTTTCTCTCTCTCTCTCTGTCTTTGCCTTGTTCTGTCTTTCGCATTGGGCAAATGTGTGAGAAAGCACTACCCCTTAAAAGTCCCCTCTTTCTAATCTAATCGACTCAACACAGATTCACCGCTCGAATGGGGTGACCGTCCCACACATGATACTCCTCACATTTCCATCTTCCACCTCTTCTCCTTTTCTATGTCTGACAGGACATGTCCGAGAACAGCGGGCAGCAGATTCTGGTGAAGGCACGCTTTAACTTCCAGCAGACCAATGAAGATGAGCTCACCTTCGACAAGGGTGAACTCATCAATGTGACTCGCCAGGAGGAGGGCGGCTGGTGGGAGGGCTCGCTCAATGGCAGGACAGGATGGTTCCCCAGTAACTATGTCCGCGAGATCAAAGGCTGCGGTGTGTATATATATCCCAGAGACTCAATCGAGGAGATTGCATCTCATTAACCACAGCTGCGGTGGAATTCACATACAAGCTTACTCAGAGCTGTTAAAGTCACAGCTCATGTTGACACGCAAATGCTAAATCAAATGTTTTGTGCACCAGATTTTAGTCATTGCTTTTTTTTATTTATTATCGAGATAATTGTTATTGTGACATTATTGTGTGTATTGCACATATTTACAGATACTTTGGGTTTTCCAAATGGAAATGAAAAGAAAGAAAAGCAATGTTTGTATTTCTCTCCATGAAACAAAATAACCTTTGAAAGAGAATCGATGGTTTATACAATTTAATCATTTAAGACACATTTTCTCTCTCTCTCTCCTGACAGACAAACAAGTGTCCCCAAAGTCTGGAACCCTCAAGAGTCCCCCTAAGGGCTTTGACACCACGGCCATCAGCAAGACCTACTATAATCTGGTAAGGGCACGGCACAGCACAGCACAGCACAGCACAGCGTAGCGCAGCACAGCACAGCGCAGCATAGCGTAGCGCAGCGCAGCACAGCACAGCACAGCACAGCACAGCACAGCAGTGCTACGAAGCAGGCTGTTCTTCCTCTCTCATTTGTTCCTGTATAACCACTTTCAACCTGGTGTTTTGGGCATGTCATTATAGGCCAAAATCTTTTAAAATGTCTGAAAAGAGCTGATCCTACAACAAGCTCACAATGTGTTTTGCGATAGTGATGTATTGTAGATTGGCCGCTTTTTGTTATGCTCAGAGCTTTCTGAAATTAGACATCACATTTGACGTAATTGGCTTCATGTCTTCGCTCAGTGCGTATGTCTGTGCTCTCGTAGTTAATTTCTGTTTATGCGCCAGGCTTAAAAGGGAGCTAGAAGCAGGTAATTGCATTTTGAAGAAAGATATAACATTTGGGTGGTCTCTCTCTGTCCCTTCAGATCTGAACGCCTGCACTAGACATAACAATGTATGATAATGCTCGTTGAAAGTTTGTGTACCTGAGGTGTAGTGTGTGTGTGCCTGTTAGAGCTATTTCCCTGTGTGCTGCTATTCACTTGTTAAGTATACAGTTTGTATCCGTGAAAATAATATTTTTAGTAAAAGCTTAGCTACGTCGTCCTGGTCTTTGTACTGTAGCTACATCTGCATAGCCTTCACTTAATACTATTAATACTAAAATAATTGGTTCTAATACATCTGACTTTTCAATAGAATCGGAATCAATAGATTTCATGTTTATGGTGGATATACAATGGATAATGCAATGGTGACTATGTTGTTAGTGTATTGAAATAATGTCATGCACATTTTTCCAGTGCATGGCCGACTGCAGGCCATGTTGACTAATATAGAAGAGGTTTTGGAGCTCTTGCTCCTGAAATGATAGATTATTTATATGGGAAAAATCACACCTGTGTGAAGTGAGGGGCGCTCTTATCATCGTACATCATCATGACATATCATGTCGATTTGCTCAGACAGACACGTATTATGATTCATTGTCAATGGGAATCTTAACAAAAATACCGATTTACTCAGACACATATTATGACGTAAATGGGAATTGTGTAGGACGAAAATAGCCGATTTGCTCGTCCACATAATTATGACGTAAATTCTCCATTCATTGTCAATGGAATTTAATGTTTGTGTTGTACAAAAAATCGACACTATAGCTGAATATATCTCAAAAACCGCTCGTCGACGGGTGAGCCCGTTGTTGAACCTGCTGAGAAGCGCAGCTGGCCCAGAGTGGAGTGGGTGGGGCTTAGCGTTAGTGAAGGGTCCATTATGATGAACCGGTTCAATTTTAATGGTGACGCACGCACGCGGCACGCACGCACAACGCGGGCAGTGGAGCCACCCTTCATTGATTAAAAAGGGAACATTCTGTGACGGTGACGCTGACGCGACGCAGACGCGCCCAGTGGAGCCCTGGCGTTATAGATGCATCTATGGAGCAGTGCCCTGTAGGCACAGGTGTAGCTAATCAGTGCTAATCACTGCGCCCAGGGTACAGCTCCGTGGATTGGTCTAGTAGAGAATCATGTGATCAGTTTGGAGTCTAGATCTTGGATGATCTTGGAGCCTATATAGTGTGCAGTGCAGTTCACAGGCCGCTTAATTGGCACTAGAGATTAGAAATGGAGAAAGGCAAGCATGTTTGGGAGAGCAAGATGTCTTAAATAGCCTATTTAATGTACTGTATATGAAATTGATGACATCATTTCAGTTTGACCAAACTATTGTTATTTTCAGAGCATGCATATTCGGGGCACGAGCTATCCGCGCATATGGTGTGCCGTACCATAGGTGGTACGATATGTACCATAATGGTGTACTGTATACCATAGGTGGTACGATTGACAGCAATTGGAACCTTCCAGACCGTATAACCCCTGCACGGTAAACTCCACAGTCCACACGGACGCGTATTGACAGGTCTGGTGGTGTAGCCTCGGGCTTAACTAGTGGGGCAGGTTGACTTAGCAATTATTCAGGTCAGCGATAAATTAATATTGGATTCTTTCCCCTTGTCTTAGCACAAGGATATTCATGTGTTCATTCTGAATCTCTGTTGGGAATATTTAAACTCTGCACTCCACAGTGAAATTAATTATTGGGAAACACTTAGTGGTTAGGGAGAGATGGGGGGGGGGGGGGGGGGGTGACATGCAGTTAAGGCCGGCAGGATCGGGAGTCGAACCCGCGGCACACTGCCAGACTGGATTACCAGCCAGGTTATTTCCCTGCCATCCAGTCTTCTATCTTAGAAGACGAAATGTCCAGCTTTCTAGATTTGACTTCCCCTTGTGCATCTGGTCGGCCCCCCCTCATGTGTGACGCCTTTTATCCCCACAGCCTCATATCGAAGGTGTGGGTTTTTTTGAGGGGCGCGCGCCGCTAGCCCCTCCTATAAACGACCTATAGTGTAGATTCTGTCTTAACACAAACATTAAATGCCATTGACAATGAATGGAGAATTTGTCTGAGGAGCAAATGGGCTGTTGGTGGAAACCCTTGGCCAAGGTTTCAAGTTTGGTATACAAGGTGAATAATTGATTAGAGCGTCCCTCACTTCACACAGGTGTGATTATTTTCCATGTACATAAAGCTGCTATGTGCTGCTGACACAGGTCTATGTTAGCCCATTTTGGGCGGGAACCCCTTTTGGTGTTTTAAACATAATAATATGTATAAAAATAATATAAAAATAACATAATTTAGCTATTGAAAAATAGCATATCTACAAGCTATGGGCTTGTACGTCTGCTATTCTTTTATTTATTGCCGGATTAATCATCATCTTCACCCGCTTTTTTCCACTAACCTTTTGAAGTATCGCTCCAGACTCAGTCTTGGGTGGGTCAGTATAGTACACAAACATAATAATACTGATAACTAGTACTGTTAGTTATTTCTTTTCACCTGATGTAAGATGTTGTTTACTCTGAGTTGGACCGTTGGTAATACTTTCCCTTTCCTTTTGTTCATTGAAGGTGCTACAGAACATTCTGGAAACGGAGACCGAGTATTCCAAGGATCTCCAGAGTCTCCTGACCAACTACCTGCGATCTCTGCAGAGCACAGACAGGTACGTCCTCATTTAACCCATTCTGACCTGAGATCAGATTCATACGAGGTTTCCACTGGACACACACTGGTCTGATGAACCCATTCTGACCTGAGATCAGATTCTAAAAATGTCAGTCGTTCTTCGATTTTTCAAAAAATAGCAGACCTACAAGCTCATAGCGCGCCACTCGGTGGCGCGCTATGAGCTTGTAGATCTGCTATTTTTTCAATAGCTAAAGCATAACATGATGCTGACACCAACATGGGTTCCCGGTCAGAATGGGTTGAAAATAAATGATTTACAAGCTCGTAAATCGCCTCATTTTTGAGAATGAGGATAGGGGGGATCCCGTCCTATAACATTATAACGTCATTCAAGAATCATAATTATTATGGCTCAAATAACTATACCCAACATCAAAAATTTCTTTGTTTGACTAAAATTTTATCAATTTAATTATCAATTTAGTAAATGTGTCACTGCTAAATCCAGTTCATATCAATCCAGGTTCATGCCTTCCATCTCTGCCATCGCTTTGCATGTGAATTACATTGTCATATGTCACTGTCTATCTGATCCTCGGACTAACATCATACTTGTTCTTATGTCTGGCTTTCACCCCTTGAACAATTTGCACCTATTTTGATTTATGTGCTTATGTCCTTTTATTAACTGTATTCATACCCTGTTTTTACTATTGACTTATCTTACTATTTTATCATTTATACTTTACAGTCCTCAAAGATTTTGTCAATTTTAAACGGGGACAATTTATCATTTAGACCAAAAAACGGCTGTACAGCGTGACTTCAACATTTTCGTCTGGTCTGAACTCGTGTAGGCCTTTGTCTACACCCTTTTTTCCATCGTAGACATGCAGAGCAGCATTGTCTAACAATTTAACAGGCATCTGGATACATCAAATCCACTCATATATATATATATATATATATATATATATCTAACACTAATGCACTAAAAATATAACTTTTATAAAGGCATACATGGACACGCCTATGCACGCCTATTTTATTTCCAAGTGACAATGAAAAACAATTAAAATCAAGCGATATGGAAACAAACTAACGATTTACTACCGATATTTTCTATATTGCTATAAGGTGCTTAACACATTCAGACCGTATAACTAATCCAACCGACGGATTGCTAGGACGTGTGTACACACGTGTACACACGTCCTAGCGCATTTTCACTTTTAGTTCACTAAAAGTTCACTTTTAGTTTTACTGCTCTAAATATGACGACTTAAGGGATATTTTGGTTAATAAGATGTCTTATATCTGTGGGGATTTCCTAGATTTAAATGACTATGTAAAAATGGAGATATGTTTTTCCAAAGGGACTTTTGTTGTGGCAGATTGTATTTGTCAAGCTTGGGAAAGAAGACTCTGTATACATCCGAGTTGTAATATAATGAATTATGTAATGTATAAACATACTGTAAATACGTGAATTATGTAATGTAAACATGCTGTAAATGCAATTGTGAAATGGTGTCTTATAAACCCATGAGGGTTGGGCACATTGTGTGCAGGACACGGAAATACATAAACAATTATCAATCATCATCATCATCATGCAGATAAGATTGCAGATCTGGATCTGACCTAGGCTATGTTTAGGTTTAGGTTTATTTATTTAGCATATAGTACAAAAAATAGACAATAACATATCAAAGAAACAAAAATACAATGCAAGGAAAGGAAGAAGCCTCATAGGCTTATATGGAATCCTTTCCTGAAGGAAGAGGTCATTGGTTTAAAAGATTAAAAGTTCATAAAGAACAGTACATAAATCTACAGGTTGTCAAAGGGGGGCAGCTGTGCAGTAAAGAAAATAAAAACACAGACTGAGACTGCACAGAAATCAGAAATAAACAATACAACAACAAACACACAGAAGAAAATATAACACATCAAGGTAAAACATGTAATCTACAGAGAGGAAAAAAAAATACGAGAGCATTTACGGGAGTCGGGACTGGCGCTGCTGTAATCTCTTCATGGACAGTCAGGTCTCCAACCGTATATACAGAAGCTGCGTCCTCTGGAATTATGTACAACCTTAACCCATTCTGACCTGAGATCAGATTCATACGAGGTTTCCACTGGACACACACTGGTCTGATGAACCCATTCTGACCTGAGATCACCAAAACGGGTTCCCGGTCAGAATGGGTTAAGGATACAAACGCTATACAAACCTGTGCACGGCGCAAGTGGTCTTCATGCTGTGGATTTATTTGGACCACCGGGAAATCGGAGCATACGCACCGGCACACATCAGGCACCAGCCTTCATCCATAATTATTATGTTTATGCATTCATCCATCTTTCACTCCATAAACATTTAGATTATGACTATCTCTCATCTACGTGGCGTCACGGCAGCCTGCTGTGACTCAGGGGGGGATAAATAACTGCTTTATTTTAGTGTAACTCAAACGCACCGCGTCCTTGCTAGCGCGCGGGGAAAAAAAAGAAAACATTAAGTATATAAACCACAAGCCTGACCACCATGGTTTTTAGTTGTGTGTGTGTGTGTGTGTGTGTGTGTGTGTGTGTGTGTGTGTGTGTGTGTGGAAGGAATAACCGGGGACGGTTCAAATGTGTATGTATGCTGTAGGTCTGCTATCTCTTTTTAATCGTGAAAATGCGGCACAAATCTTTTAATATATTCTTTCAGAGCGAACGTTTTTAACTCAAATCTTTGCTTCTGAGGGGTTCCTGGAATAACATTTTCTTCAGATGGGGGTCGGTGGCCAATTGCATATAATTTTTGGGATCCTTGACATGAAATATTGAGCACCACTGATACAGACATTTTCAGAAAACTGTCAGAATTTAGAAGACATTTTTTTAATTTCGACGTCGGGCCTAAATGAGTTAACCATTGAATATACACGGTATCCTCTTATTCTCTCCTCCAGGCTGAGTGCTTCAGACGTCTCTTTTATTCTGGGGAACCTGGAGGAGATAAGCACCTTCCAACAGATGCTGGTCCAATCACTGGAGGAGTGCACCAAGTAAGTCCCGCCCCCCATACATGGTCTACTGCAGCAGCACTCTGTGCTGTTTCATAATGGCTACAGGGACACCTACTGTTTGTCTGTGGTACCACATGCTGTTCTGTTGTCAGTATCCATTTATTACTGTGGTTCTGTTTTGAGTCTACAATGTCTTTATTTGATTGGTGTTATTTTTTTGTTCATTGTTCCCAGGCTTCCAGAGTACCAGCAAAAGGTTGGAGGCTTCTTTCTTAACCTCATGCCACAGATGAAGGCTCTTTATGTGGGCTACTGCTCCAACCACCCCTCTGCAGTCAATGTGCTCACCCAGCATAGGTACGTACGCCTTATCTCCTGCCTCTTTTATTTCCAATACTTTCCCCACTGCATACCACAATAGTATCACCCCTATTCACTATTGCAGCAGGGCTGCATGATTATGGCCAAGTAAAAAGGTTATATTTTAATCAGGATTATAAATCAGGATTATTGATAGTGATGATTTTTATTTATTTATTTTTATATCAAAGCTAGGCTTTGTCTAGCATTGTACAGTGACATCGCTATGCCCAAATGGCATGTAAAGGCCTCTGATGGACCAAGAGATGGTTAGGAACTGTGTAGTGTGGAGGAGAGGTGCAACAGCTGGCCAAATAAGGTTTTTGGAAGTATAATGAATGCCTTGGAATGGATGAAGGCGCTATATGAATGCACCATTTAACATTTACATAATGTGAAACAAAGAATCAAGATTTCTTTTTTCCAGATTAATTTAATTGTTCCCTCCTAACTTCATTCTATTGCAAATGTCACAGTAGCTAGTAATTGAGGAGTGTTGCAACATTAGCAATGTCAACTTAAATGCAGTGCCGTGAATACATTTATAATTATACTTATTCCTTTTAAAATGTAATAATCAAATCGTGACGGGCGATCAGACAAACTCTTTCTCCCTCTCTCTCTCTCTCTCTCTCTCTGTAGTGAGGCGCTGGGAGAGTTTATGGAGGGGAGGGGTGCAGTCAGCCCAGGCATTCTTACCCTGACCACGGGCCTCAGCAAACCCTTCATGAGACTCGACAAATACCCTAACTTACTAAAAGAGCTGGAGAGGCACATGGAGGTGTGTGTGTGTGTGTGTGTGTGTGTGTGTGTGTGTGTGTGTGTGTGTGCGTGTGTGTGTGCATCTATCTGATTCATCATTTTCATTAACCACTTCGAGATGTCCCGGTATCGGCACTTTTTTGTCATATCAGGGCATATCGGTATCGGTGAATATGCCAGTCTAACTACAGATCCGACACAGGGGGTAAGGAAGGGGTTGACACTATGGCAGTCTAACCAGCGATCCGACACAGGGGGTAAGGGGTTGACACTATGCCAGTCTAACCAGCGATCCGACACAGGGGGTAAGGGGGTTGACACTATGGCAGGTAAATAAAGTGTTAGGGCATGTGGAGTTTGCTTTCGAGTTGCCTAAACTGCAAGTGCACATTTGAGTGAGGAGTCTGCTAGAAACACGACATGAGATATATATATATAGCTAGATAGCTATAAACACAACACTGGTGTCGGTATTCGGTATCGTTCTCGTCTAACACAGGAATTGTGGATTCGGATCTTGAACGAATTCAAGAATTCAACTCACAATTCATTGCAATGCGTCGTGAGCTTGTAGATCTGCTATTTTCCATGGAAAAACAGGAGGGGGGCATAATATAGAATTATAGATGCTGTATAAGTGCCTTACTGCGTGCTTGTGCTATATAACTTATTTGTTTCTTCCCCCCCCCCCCTCCTCTTCCTTTCATTTAGGAGACTCACCCAGACAGGCCGGATATCCAGAAGTGCATGGCAACGTTCAAGAACGTATCGGTAAGTCCTTTTAACTGTGACCGAGACACAACCAACATGAATAGATAACGAGCTCTATTCTGAGCAGCTTGTTGTGTACCTGTCCAATGCAGGCGCAGTGTCAGGAGGTCCGGAAACGCAAGGAGCTGGAGCTGCAGATTCTGACCGAGTCCATCCGGCTGTGGGAGGGCGACGACATCAGGACCCTGGGCTCTGTGCTCTACATGAGCCAGGCCATGGTCCACAGCCCGGGAGCCGAGGTACAACCAGCACCACCTGCTCCTCGCTCAAATAGCCCACAATAATAGCACTGTTGTTTTTGGCAGCAAAATTTGATTTTAGTCATAGTCGCTTGAGTAGTTTTCATTTAGTTTCAGTCACATTTTAGTCACCCGGAATTTTTTTAGTGTTAGTCTAGTTTTAGTCGACTGAATATCGTCGGATTTTAGTCGACTAAATCTACAGTTGATTTAGTCGGACAAAATGTATTTTGGCGGGCTTTGATGCCGATCTACAAGCCCACAACGTGTCGCGCTGCGACGCGTTGTGAGCTTGTACATCGGCTATTTTCAGCATACAACTAATTGTAAAATGACTCTTGTCCACTAACATTTTAGTCTAGTTTTTATTTGTTGACGAAATTGTCAGTATATTTTCCGTCATAGTTTTAGTCACCATATCTTAGTTTTCATGTAGTTTCCATGTAGTTTTCATCAGTGGAAAAAGGTAGTCGACGAACATTTTTCGTCTTAGTTTTTTAGTCGACAAAATCAACACCGCAGTATAGTAATACCATTTTGCTCCCTTTGCTCAACCTTTTGTACTTTCTAATAATGAATTCTTCCCCCTCCATTCTTTAAATGGTAAATGGTTGTATTTATATAACGCTTTTATCCGAAGCGCTTTACATAGTTATGCATTACATTCTACCCATTCATACACCGATGGCGGGGGAAACCATGCAAGGCACCAACCTGCACATCGGAGAGCATTTTAAAATGATTCATTGCTTGGAAATGTTACATTGTACTCCTTAAACCTTTTGTTGGTTTAAGCCAGGTATAATGTTTTGAGTGATTCCACTCGTGATAAATGACTGAAAGTTTGCCAGCTCGATATGTCAGTGATCCAATTTCAGTACACACATTATCATGGATTAAGGCAAATATACATCATTTATTGTCAGAAATGTCTGACGTAACACCTTGCCCCAACATACATTACACAACGTTTATCTGCATATCACACCGACTTCTTCGTGATGACATAACTATCCAGGCGTAATCCTCCATTGTGACCGAGCGGCACTTTCCCCTTCCAACAGAGAGCATTTCTAACGGACAGAATCCTCCATTGCGACCGAACAACACCTTCCCCGAGGAAGAGGGCTTATTATTATAATTAACCCATTCTGACCTGAGATCAGATTCATACGAGGTTTCCACTGGACACACACTGGTCTGATTAATCCATTCTGACCTGAGATCAGATTCTAGAAAAATGTCAGTCGTTCTTCGATTTTTCAAAAATAGCAGACCTACAAGCTCGTATCGCGCCACTCGGTGGCGCGATATGAGCTTGTAGATCTGCTATTTTTCAATAGCTAAAGCATAACATGATGCTAACACCAAAATGGGTGCCCGGTCAGAATGGGTTAAGACCTCATGCTCAGAATAACTCTTGTTATGACTAGGGGCCACCTGTCTCAGTCAGAGAGGTGTTGACTGTTCTATCTCTTATTGACATTTATCATGACATAACTCCCCTATTATGACAGAAAGAGTGCCTCGCTTTGGTCAGGACCGTGTATTTATTACCCATGGGGAAAGGACAACTTAATCTATCAGAGAAACAGCTGTTGGTTAGTTGAAATGGCCATACAAATTGTTGTCCGAGTCGCTTTCAGTTTAGTGGGCACCAAACACTCCCTGGTGATGCAAACTGCTGACTGGATGTTGACATTAATTAAGGGCGTTCACTAATCTCCTAGTAACAATAAACTGTCGAAGCTTGTCTATACTATAGAAGACGGGACAGACACTGGAGCAGCTCGGGACAGTTTAAACCTTTTTTTAATTCAGGTGCTAGTACAAAGAATGACTGACGTTTTCGATATAGCTAATACTTTAGCTATTGAAAAATATCAGATCTACAAGCTCGTAGCGCGGCACTGCTATTTTTTTTTAATCGTGAAAATGTAGTGCAAGTCTTTGAATATATATTCTTTCAGAGCGAGTGTTTTTAACTCAAATCTTTGCTTCTGAGGTGTCCCTGGAACTACATATTTGTCTTACTAAGCGTGTACTTATTTATTTGCATTTATTTATTTCCATTTTAAGTTTTCGTATAGACACTTTCATCAAAGAAATCAAATTGGTTTCAAGACTGTTTTGATCCGCCGTCCTTGTCCCATTTTGGGCAGGAGCCCCTTTTGGTGTTTTAAACATTATGTTGGAATTTAGCTATTGAAAAATAGCAGATCTACAAGCTCATAGCGCGCCACTCGGTGGCGCGCTATGAGCTTGTAGGTCTGCTATTTTTGTTTTAATCGTGAAAATATTTATTTCAGAAAACTGAAGGATTCAGTAGCTTCATGCTTATGACTTACAATTCATTTGACTGGCGCCGGGAGTTGAATGAATGAATCAAGTAACACTTTTCAAACCTGCCCTCAGGAGAAGTGTGAGCGCTATCTCATGCTCTTCCCCCACGTCCTCCTCATGCTGTCCGCCAGCCCCAGAATGAGTGGCTTCATATTCCAGGTCAGACTAAAATCCGCAACTAAGTCCTCACTCACCACAAGCTGCACGTAACAGTTCCATTCTAATTTTCTCGTTGAGGTTCCGTCCGTCCTGGTTATACACTTGTTTGCTTACCGTGCTGTTATTCACTGTACTGTGTGTGATGATATTTTTGCGCTACAGGGAAAGCTGCCATTGGCTGGCATGACGGTGACCAAACTGGAAGACTGTGAAGCCCACAAAAATGCCTTTGAAGTCATTGGTAAGAGACAATGTGTCATGTGACTGCAATTTTAATATGCTAGAGGTCGGGCCCCTATTGTCTTTATTCAGACCGCAGCCGTCTTGCCAGCAAGGTGCTACTTCCCATAGATAGACAGTCCATTCATCCAAACAGAAAAGTCCTCTCTAATTATATTACACAACATCAAACTCGCCAACATTGCAGCTGTAGGGAAAGCTTGAATTATCCTCTTTCAATCTGTAAAGTGTTTGTTTCATAAAAATCCACCGTAGACATGTTATGAGCTATACTTCCTGTTAAGAAATTCCTTGCAGATGATTATTTTCCTAAGTATCAGAGATTGGAAGCGCTCGTTATCAGTAAAGCAACCTCCTGCTGCATTGTTGTGCAAATTCAAAACGGGTGGTACGCCTGGGCCGTTGAGTGATAAGTCAACGAGCGCTTCCAAACTCCAACACTTGGAAATAAAGAAAATCACATGCAAGGAATTTCTTGACGGGAAGTACCGGTAGCTCATAAAAGGTCTATGTGGTTCTATCTGCAACACTTTGCAGATAGAAAGAGGATAATTCAAGCTTTCCCTACAGCTGCAATGTTGGGGATTTTGACGTTGTGTAATATAATTAGAGAGGACTTTTCTGTTTGGATGAATGGGCTGTCTATGGGAAGTAGCACCGACCTAGGTAGCACCTTGCTAGCAAGACGGCTGTGGTCTGAATAGAGACAACAGCGGCCCTCACACCTATGTGAATATCTGAGGGTGTTTGTCAGAGTACCCGTTGTACCCGTTGTCAGCTTATGTCCCTTTTGTGCCCAGGGGTGGTTTGATCTCGCCTGCAAAGCGGGGTTGCCTTATGGGCTATAGTTCCAAACATTGCTCTATTTGCCGGTACTATCCCATTGAGATGAGGATGAGCACTTCCGCATTCCATTGTTATACTAACGGCAGCCGACGCTATAGAGTGTCGCTACTCTCTTAACCCATTCTGACCTGAGATCAGATTCATACGAGGTTTCCACTGGACACACACTGGTCTGATCAACCCATTCTGACCTGAGATCAGATTCTAAAAATGTCAGTCGTTCTTTGATTTTTCAAAAATAGCAGACCTACAAGCTCGTAGCGCGCCACTCGGTGGCGCGCTATGAGCTTGTA
The DNA here is from genome assembly GCF_963924005.1 of Protomyctophum bolini. Taxonomy (NCBI): domain Eukaryota; kingdom Metazoa; phylum Chordata; class Actinopteri; order Myctophiformes; family Myctophidae; genus Protomyctophum; species Protomyctophum bolini. The sequence goes on along the minus strand of NC_137877.1, from coordinate 5,693,337 downwards.
GATCTGCTATTTTTCAATAGCTAAAGCATAACATGATGCTAACACCGAAATGGGTTCCCGTTCAGAATGGGTTAACTATTATTACTCTGGTTCTGCTGTGGTTCTGCAGGTAGTCAGTTTGAGCGCCTCCAGGTGGCGTGCAACAACCAGCAGGACCTGCAGGACTGGACGGAACAGCTCGGCAGGCAGACCAAGCACACCGCCGCCTCGGCCCCCTGCCACAAGCCTCTCACTGTGCCCTGCCACACGGTCCGCACGCAACACACACACACGCACGCACACGCACACACACACACACACACACACACACACACACACACACACACACCGCACGCAACGCACACACACACACACACACACACACACACACACACACACTCCTTTGTACATATTGTGCCGTTTACATTCCTGACTACCGTGAATAAAGTATTCAATCAATCCTTTGAATTAACTTTGGATTTTAACTTACATACGTACACAGGTAATAAGGTGTGGGACAGTCACCATTCAGCCCTATACAGTAGTTAGTTAGTTTATTTATCTCAGTCATTTACAATACAGTACATTTCAGAATGAGGGTTTTTACACAATTACAGTTTGACTAAAAAAGGTTTGGGCTGAAGCCGAAGCTTATTATGCCCACCTCCTTGCTGTACTTCTTATATATCAATGATAAACAGAAAATACATATCTGGCTTATATGCCTTACACTAGTTTAAATCGTGCTATTATATTTGAAGTGGTTGCTTCAAATATAGTGTATATTTTTATTATTGTTTACTTTTACTGCATACGTGTTTGTATATTTGTGTTTGAAGTGGTTACTTCAAATAATTTAGATTATTTATATATTATCTTTATTTATATCATTTTGTAATATCTACTGCCTAGTTAAACGTTCTGGGGACCACAGTAGTTGGGAATCCCTGTATAGTGGACGTATATTTCCAGCGCAGCCATTGCAGCAGCGAAGTGAACCTACGAATGTCTTCTTCTGCCTGCTCCCTCCCTCCCCTCAGCTCCCGTCTCACCCCCAGACTCCGTCCCGCTACGCAGAGGGGAGGGCCATGACCGTGGCGCCCGCCTACCACACCCTGCCCCACCCCTCCTCCCACAGCACCTCCCTCAGCTCCTCCATGATGTGGGGACCCCTGGAGCCGCCCAACACCCCCAAGCCCTGGAGCCTGAGCTGCTTGCGCCCCGCGCCCCCTCTAAGGCCCTCGGCCGCTCTCTGCTACAAGGAGGTATAATATAACCTTTTCCTCCTCTGGCTATAGTCTAGTGTTATCATTTTTTTAGCCCCCGAGTGTATTATGACTGTGCCCTGTTGTTGCTGGTTGCATTTCTGTCTAATATTGTTAAAGAATTGTCAAAACTCAAGATTTAAAATTTAGGCATTTAACAGACGATCCAGAGCGACTTACATTTAAGCAAAAACAAAAGCATGTCATACATCACATATATAAAAAGTAGTTATCATGAATCATGTATTATAAATTATGTCAACTATACATACTATACTATATTATATATTATACAATATACATGTGTACTATAACTGTGCTATGACGACATAAAATGCAATTCTAGTGCTGTCTACGTAACGAGCTATAAGTCTGTCCAAAATACTATCTAAGTCTATCGGTATTTATCGGTAATGCCAAGATTTAATTTTTTATTTATGAATAAACTGAATGGCTGGAAAATGGAAATGACTACTACACATATAGTGCATGCATAAACTTTCCTTAATGATTTATATCTGGTTTCAGTATTTATTTATGATGAATCTTCGCTATTATTGAGGTTATTGTAGCGGTCAATTTGTATTGGGGGTGGTGGGGAGTGGGCCAATACAGCAGCGGTGGCTCAGGGGGTAGAGTGGCCGGATGGTAACCGCAAGGTTGCCAGTTCGAACCCTGTGGGCTCCCCCAGAGCTAGTGTGGAAGTGTCCTTGAGCAAGACACTGAACCCCTAATTGCTCCCGATGTACTCGTTGGTGTGTGAATGTAATGCACAGTCTATGTAAAGCGCCTTGGATAAAGACGCTATATAATTACACCATTTACACCAGTCAACGACTATTGCACAGCTAATTGGAAACGGTGCTATAGACCATGGCATGCACCAGCGCCGGTCGGGGGGAAAAATAAAATAAATACATAGACTAGGCATACCCCAATAGTACGGGGAGCCGGGGACATTCAGACCCAAATGACCCCCTCTCCGGCACCTATGGCTCATGGCCTTCCCTCTCTAGCGAGCGCCACCATTAGGCTCAAATGTCCAGATGGGTGTAATATAGCAGCACAGCCTCTAGGGACTGCTAGTGGGGCTCTTCTTAGATGCTTAGTCTTGTTATAAGTCTCTCTCTCTTTGTGCCCCTCCTGCAACAGGATCTCAGTAAAAGTCCCAAAAGTGTGAAGAAGCTCCTTCCCAAACGCAAACCCGACAGGAAGCAGTCAGAAGAGGAGTTTGCCTTGAGGAAGAGTATGCTTAACATCTTAACTTGTTTTTTGGTTTTTTTGCCGGTCAACTGAAATGCATTGAATGAGAATTCTGCTTCTGTTGTGATGTTTTATGTTCCGAATAAATGTTACTGTTTGAGGTATAGATTGAAAAAGGGTGTAGAAACTCCTAAAGGGCCAACTTATCTAGGAAGACTAATGACTACAAGCTCAAAAGCTTGTGCGTTTGTAGATTTGCTATTGGTTAACAACAACAAAAAAAAGTTAATTCTTTTCAGCTTGACAGTGGTTAAAGGTTTCATTCTTTTAGGTTTTATGACCTCAATTACATCCCACACAACCTGAACTTTGAACATTCAGTGGATTTTCTGTGGCCTTGGGGTTTCTCTGTGTGTTCTGAAGCCTTTTGAGCTGCTATGAAAACAGGAACAATCCCTCAACAGTGACATCTGCTGTCATATTCTGGGATTTGTGGACTCTCTACCTCACAGTCCACACAGGCAAATCAGAGAAAACCCCAGACCGCAGGAAACCTTACTGAATGTTAAAAGTTTTGAGGTTTTGTGGGTGCAATTGAGCTCAAAAAACCTAAAACAAACCATTTAAACCCTTTATATATTGTTGTACGGTATGTCAAATATGGATATTTATTTCTCCGGATGACCACACAATAGGTGTAAGCACACTTGGGCTTCCATGCGTGGCGAAAAGCCGCTCGTGGCAGGCGTCTCTTCCGGGTTTGTTTTAGACAGCTGGTGGATGGAAATGAAGCTCCACCCACGCGGCAGAACGCCACGTGGGTTGGCCAGATTCCCGGAAACGGGTGGAGCTTTAACCCATTCTGAACGGGAACCCATTTTGGTGCTAGCATCATGTTATGCTTTAGCTATTGAAAAATAGCAGATCTACAAGCTCGTAGCGCGCCACTCGGTGGCGCGCTATGAGCTTGTAGATCTGCTTTTTTTGAAAAATCGTTTTTATAATCTGATCTCGGGTCAGAATGGGTTCATCAGACCAGTGTGTGTCCAGTGGAAAACCTCGTATGAATCTGATCTCAGGTCAGAATGGGTTTAATAACCTGGAAGAGACGACTGCTTTTGGCATCTTGGTGACGCCAAAGTGTGCCTGTGCTAAATGAGTTTGTTCCTTGTGCTACAGGTACAGCTGCTCTGGAGGAGGACGCCCAGATCCTTAAAGTGATCGAGGCCTACTGTACCAGCGCTAAAACCAGGCAGACCCTCAACTCCAGTAAGGAACAAACGCTTACAAATGCACACATAATACCTCCAAGGCAGTGTTGTTCTGGACAGCAAGTTTTAGTCACAGTCTCTTGAAACGTTTTCATTTAGTTTGAGTCACATTTTAGTCATGAAATTGTCAATAAATTGAGTCTTAGTTTTTAGTAATCATAGGTTCGTTTTTTATTTTGTTTTAGTCAGTGGAAAGAAGGTAATCGAACATTTTTTCTAGTCGACGAAAACAACTCGAATGCACACACAATACCTCCAAGGGCTCCACGTTTGAGTGTTTTTCCATCCATTTCTCAGTTCTTTTCTTTAATACTGGGTATTCCGAATGATCCTTTTTAACAATATATTCTCTGTCTGTCTTCTCTTTCACTCCTCACTCTTGGCATTGCTCCGGTTTTAACGTTTGTTACCCTCTTTTTTGTACATTTATTTTGTTCATGTCGTCATAATAATTTTTTTGTTTTGCGCTGTTTTAAATTATCCCCCCCCCACGCTGTGATTATTTATAATTTGATCCATTCCGCTCCACCCCTTGCACCCTCCATCGTCGGACCTTAATTTGTTATGATTTTTTGCTCATCGACGACAACGTTGCGTTACGTTTTGCGTACGCTCCTTCCTTCCTTCCTCCATACCATCACCCTCCGTGTTTCTACCCCCCGTATACCGCTACACCCCGCTTCTCCCCTCCCTCCACCCTCGACACCACCACCACCACCACCACCACCTCCCCCTGCACCTGCACCTCATCACGTCACCACCCACCCACCCACCCTCCCTCCCCTCCAACCAGCCTGGCAGGGCACCGACCTGATGCACAACCACGTGCTCGCTGACCCCGGTGGCGGCGGCGGCGGCGGCAGCGGCCGCTCCAGCGGCGGCGCCTCGGACTCTCCGGGCCGCCGCAACAGCAGCGTGA